>NC_056743.1:1020807809-1021107809 GCF_019279795.1 Protopterus annectens
ATGACCTTTAAATATATCACCATGCATCTGACAACAGAGTTAAAATTTCAACGTACTACTAATCGTCTGAAAACTGGAGCAGCACTTGTATATATATACCATAATGTATTTCAGATTGGCATTTGGATTTTAGATGTTCACACAGTACATAAGGAGCAGGGGTGTTGCTTTTGGTTTATTAATATGCTTTAACACTACTGTTACATAAGAGTTTTATGATCATTCTTTGTTAAATGGGCAAAGTCTGGACTGGCAGATGTGAGCAGATGGTACAAAAAGTACAGTTTTGTACCTACCATAAATGTAGATGTTCGAGGATTCCATTGCTGCAGTCCTGACAATTGGGTATAGTCCGCGTCCAGTCGGCCCGAATACCAGAGTATAAGGCTGACGTCGGTCATGGCGCCTTAGACTGACGTCAGTACGTCAGGGTACTAATGCGCATGACCGACGTCATATCCTCAGTCTTTTCTTGCCCCAGATGTCAGAAGACCCTAAAAAAACAAGGCCCAAAATACCTGCACCAAAAACATGCACAATATATACAAAAATATATACAAAAACATAAGCATGTAAACTCACCTACACAACCACCCCTAAACACAGAGGGGAAGGAGGGAGGGTAAATTGGACTGCAGCAATGGAATCCTCGAACATCTACATTTATGGTAGGTACAAAACTGTACTATGTTCTTCGTTTTCCATTGCTGCAGTCCTGACAATTGGGTAGAATCCCAAAGCAGAGGTAAGGGAGGCTGGCAAATCATAAAGAAGTAGGAGCTGACAAAATGCCTTGCAAAACAGCTGTGGCAAAACCAGCCCTAGACTTAGAGTAAATAGGAAGGTGATAATGCTTAGAGAAAGTATGCACTGAACTCCAAGTAGCTGCTTCCAAAATATCCTTAGTTGCCACCCCCCTTAGAAATGCAGTTGAAGTGGCAGTAGCCCTAGTGGAATGAGGCCTAATCCCAGCTGGAATCTCCTTGCCATGATGGGAATAACAAAATGCAATGCAAAAGCCAATCCACCTAGAAATAGTTTGTTTTGACACAGGCTTGCCCTGTGAACTCAAAGCAAAAGAAACAAACAACTGCTGAGACTGCCTAAAATCCTTAGTCCTGCTCAAATAATAACGCAATTGCCTGTGTACATCTAAAGTGTGCAAAATCTTTTCCCCTGCATTTTGGGGGTCTGCATAAAAGGTAGGCAAATGAATAGTTTGGTTTAAAGCCACACTAGAAACCACCTTAGGCATAAAGGAAGGATTAGTGCGTAATGATACCCTATCCTTATGGAAAATCAAAAGGGCTCTACTGCCATAAGGGCCTGCAACTCAGACACCCTTCTTGCAGAAGTAATAGCCAACAGAAAAGCAGTCTTCCATGACAAGTATTTCAATTCAGCAGTAGCCGAGGCTCAAAAGGTTGTAGAGTAAGTTTTTCCAACACAAAATTGAGATCCCAAGCAGGAGTAGGAGCTCTACGTGGGGGTCTTATATTCTTTGCCCCTCTAAGAAACTGCTTGAACAAAGGATGCGAAAACAATGGTGGGTCACAATCATAGTGAGCTGAAATTGCTGCAGCATGAATCTTAATGGAAGAGAAGGACAAACCTTTGTCCAATAACTCAGTAAGATATTGAAGAGCCACACTCAAATTAGGTTCAGAAATCTCCAAATTCTTTGCTGTACTCCAAAATAAAAATCTCTTCCATTTTTCTGCGTACACTTTCCTTGTACTAGGTCTTCTAGCTTCCATAATCACATTTAAAACTTGTTGAGGAAGTTGAGACCTGCTGTGTCTCAACACAGAATATGCCAGGCTGTTAGATGAAGAGACTGAAGCTTGACATTGAGCAGATGACCATCCTTCTGAGATAACAGATGAGGAATCAGAGGTAAAGGCCATGGAGGCTTCCTTACCAGACTCCGTAGAAGTGGGTACCAGTGTTGCCGAGGCCAATCTGGAGCTATCAAAATCATCCTTGGCCTGTCTTGCCTGACCTTTAATAGTACCTTTGGAAGAAGAGGCAGAGGAGGAAAGGCATACACATGAAGGTTTTTCCAACTGAACGACAGAGCATCCACTTTCCAAGCTGTGTGATGAAACCCCTTTGTGCAATACTGTGGCAGCTGGTGGTTTAGTGGAGAAGCGAACAGATCTATGTCTGGAGTTCCCCATGACACTGTCAATTTGTGAAATACATGAAGATCCAGTTTCCACTCGTGGGGATCCATGATTTGTCTGCTTAACACATCTGCTAAGGAGTTCTGTGCTCCCGGCAGAAACCTTGCCTGAAGAGTTAGTTGCAAGCTTAGCGCAGTCTCCCATAAAATCATTGCTTGCCTGCATAGAGGATAAGAATGTGTTCCCCCTTGCTTGTTGATGTACCACATGACAGTTGTGTTGTCTGTTAGAATCAACACCTGCCCTGGAAGAAGTAACTCCTTGAAAGCCACTAATGCAAACTGGACTGCTAACATCTCCTTCATGTTGATATGCAGATGCTGTAGTCTGGCAGGCCACTTGTCTTGTATCCACTTTCCATTTAGATGAGCTCCCAAGCAATGTCCGAGGCATCTGTCGTTAAAATCTGACTCGCCTCTGGCCGGGTCACAGAGAGTCCCTTGTTTAGGTGACATTCCTGAGCCCACCACAAAAATTCTTTCTGAAGGCAAGGTATTATTTGAATGACAGTGTCCAAATCCTGGCAGTGCTGAGTCCATACATTTTTGAGATACCATTGTAGCTTCCTCATATGCAGTTTGGCATTGGGAAGCACCAGAATACAAGATGCCATGAACCCTAATGCTTGAAGGACTGTCCTTGCAGTCAGCACGGACTGATGAGATAGTTGTTGGAAGTAAAGTGATAGACTCTTTTGTTTGTCCGGGGTTAAAAAGGCCATCTGGGCTGCTGTATTCAGTCTCACACCCAGAAAGCACATGTCTTGAGAGGGTACTAGACTGGACTTTATTTCGTTCACAGAATACCCTAGGCATCTTAGCACTGCTATAACATATTCCAGATGCTGTAGAAGGTCTTCTTTTTCTTGAGCCAGAATCAGGCAGTCGTCCAAGTAAGGATAGATTTGAATTCCTTGAAGCCTGAAGTAAGCTATCACTGGAGCCAGAACCTTTGTGAATACTCTGGGTGCAGTAGATAAGCCAAAGGGCAATGCAGAGAACTGATAATGAGAATTTCCAGCTCGAAACCGCAGATACTTCCTGCAACTTAGCCTTATAGGCACATGAAGGTAAGCTTCCTTGAGATCTAGAGTTACCATCCAGTGATCTTTGCCCAACAGAGGTAAAAGCTGTTGCAACGTCAACATCTTGAACTTGGGAATGTCCAGAAAAGTGTTGAGGAGAGATAAATCCAAAATTGGTCTCCAAGTGTTCCCCTTCTTTGGTACTAAGAACAGGCGAGAATAAAATCCTAGGCCCCTTTCTGATACAGGAACTGGTTGAATGGCCCCCATCCGTAGTAACTGAGAAATTTGCTTGTGAGCCTCTTTTCTTTGTGGAGGAGGAACGTCTGGCATGCCTTTGAAAGGGGGCATTGTATGGAAATAAAATCTGTAACCGTGGTGAATGATATCCAACACCCATTTGTCTTGAGTGACTAAATCCCAATTTTCTTTGAAAAGAGACAGTCTTCCTCCCAAAGGAGCTGCCAGACAAGAATCTACTGGCAGCTGAAAAGACAGGTCATTGGGTCTGTTTACGAAAGGACTGACCCCTGCCTTCACCAGAAGTCTGAGCAGATGAACTCCCTGATCTAGGCCTAAAAGAACCTTGAGCCCTGCCCCTACCACGTCTAGACCTACCCCTAGACTGGGAATCATAAGCAGGATATGTCCACCCCTTAGCAGGCCAATTTCTACTAAACTTCGGTGGCTGCACCTGCAAAAAATCTTTAACAGTTTGCATAGACTTAGCTTTGTCCTCCATTTTCTTTAAAACTGCTTCCACAGGCGATCCAAACAACACATCAGACTGTAAAGGAGCATCCAAAATCCTTGTTTTAACATGCTCAGCTAAATTCTGATCCTTCAACCAGGCATGCCTGCGAAGAACAGAACCAGTAGCAGCCACCCTCGATGAGGCCTGTACAGCATCAAAACCACATTGCAAAGAATGCTTACCCACTTGTTCAGACACATGAACCAAATCCAGCAACTCTTTACACTCAATACCTTCCGCCAAAGCATCCACCTTAGATTTTAATTGCGAAAGGAGATAATTCTGATATTTTAGCATATGAAACTGACAATTCAACGCTCTCATGGCTAGAGTGGAAGAAGTATACACTTTCTTTCCCCACCTATCCAAAGCCTTTGCCTCTTTATCAGAGGGAACAGGATTTTTAACTACAGAAGCCTTAACACCCTTAGGCCCTTGAGAAATGGTTTCTGGGTCCGCCCTAGGACTCTTAAACAAATACTTATGAGCTTCGGGCACCCTATAATACCTATCAGGCTTAACAGGAGCAGGAGGCAAGGAGTCAGGGTTCAGGGAAGCCTCTGCAAAAACATCTTCCACCACATTCAACACAGGAGGAATAGCTAAGGGCCTATGCTGGGGTAAAAACAAGAATTCCCTAAGCCTTTTCCTGGAATCAGAGTAATCCTGGCCTTCCCATTTAAAGTGCTCCCTCATGGAGTGCAGAGTCTCTGAAAATGAGAAATCCTCAGGAGGAGAAGCTGTAGGAGTGGAATCATCCACATCAGAATCAGAATAAGTAGGATACTCCTGTAAGTCTTCCGCAGAAGACTCTGAAGCCTCTGAACACTGTTCAAAACTATCAAACTCCTGTTCCACCCTAGGCCTCTTATCAGGCGGGGGCATAGAACCTCTAATCATAGTAATCAAATCTTCTGCCATTTTAAGCATATGTTTCTTAGGGACAGAGCCTGAAATGCTAGGAGAAGCCCCCACAGAAGCTGAACTTGGCCTACCTCTAAAAGAAGTTTTGGCAACAGAAGGAGAGGCCCTAACTACCTTGGGAAGAGAGGGAAGAACAGTTACCTGAGAAGCCCCCTCAGCCTGGCCTACCTCCTGAGAAGGCACATCCTGTAACAGTAAAGTTTCTGCCTGAGACTCCATGGAAACTCCTGGCAAAACCTCTGGCTCCACTGAGCCTTCTAAAGAACCGGCGTCCGGGACTGCCGGTTCATCAACCCTAGGCTTCACCGTTTTGTCCTTGCGCTTCTTGGATGAAGCGGGCGTCGGAGCATCCGGCGGCATATTATAATTGCAACGCTTCCCAAACACTAACCTGGCACAGTCTAGCCTCCTCTTAATAGTGCGTTTGTTAAATCTAGCACAAGAACGGCAACCAACAACGTCGTGCTCAGGCCCTAAGCAAGGTATACACAGTGTATGATAATCCCTATGAGGTATCTGCTTCCCACAAGAAATACAGTTATTCACTTTTTCTGACATCCGGTTAAATACTGAGGCAAGAAAAAACCAAAATGTTCCCACGGGTACTTAGCCAACTCTGTTTCGGTCTGAAACTCCGGTTTCGGAAATATTTCAGAACGCCAACCTGCACTCGCAAAACTGCTTCTGCATCGGACCATGCGGCAAAAAAGACTGAGGATATGACGTCGGTCATGCGCATTAGTACCCTGACGTACTGACGTCAGTCTAAGGCGCCATGACCGACGTCAGCCTTATACTCTGGTATTCGGGCCGACTGGACGCGGACTATACCCAATTGTCAGGACTGCAGCAATGGAAAACGAAGAACATCTGAAAGCCATCTCATATGCAAGTTGTGACACTCCAAAACTCATATCTGCACACCACATTGAATTTCTTTGATTTGACTGTCTAAGCTGTTGGCTGTGTTGTCATCTGTCTTCTGTTAGACAGTACCAAGAAACTCATCTACTTCCCTTTCAAAAGGTTTGCACATGTACAGTGTTGAGAAACATTCAAAAGTAAAGAAATGATGTCAGTTTTCAGCTGAGACACTCTAAAACTCAGATAACCCAAGTAAAGCTGTCTAAAGTGCTACAATTTTAATTCAGTCACCCAGTGAAACTTACGCCCAAAGATGCAGACATAAACAGTAGCTCAGTAGCTTTTGTCTCACAATTATAGGGCACAGAGTTCATTTGTGACATCTTGTTACCATTTGTGTAGGTTTCCACTGCCACAAAACATTCTTCTTGTAAAAAGATGCATTTCACTTACTTGTCTGACAAATGAATATAATTAAATATGTTGAACTATACTTCCCCAATTACTTCTCAAACTGTGGTCTGTAGCTTCATTGACACTTTTTATAGTAGATTCTTTGACAATCAGGCATAACATTCCAACTTCATACCACAGTTCCTTACATACCTAGTTTACCCCAACTATTTCAAATATTTCTCACTTATGTTGTGGTATTTGTACAGTGCATGACTAGTACAAAACACTGAAAATGTATGCAGCGTTCTACATTCACAATCCTTTAGCTGACCTATAGTGAGGTATACAGCAAGTTGCATGGTTGCACAACACTTATGACTATCACCACAATAAATCTACACGTAATAGTATCATTGCACTTAAAATGATAAATGTACTGTCTGGAGCTTTTCTATCTGAGTGTTCTTTGTGAAAGGGCAATGGCACTTAAGAATGATTTGATTTGCTAAATGGAAACTTAGTCCAAATGTCTTTCATGTCAGGTAATAGTAGTCAACATTTTTTAACTCAACAGGCTGTGGACGTAGCAGCAGAATTCTAGCCTGCTATAATCTTGAGACCTTCCTGACTGGTCACTTTAACAAAGACAGAATGAAGTAATGATATATTTAGCTAGCATTTTCATTGTCCACAAACCACAATGCGTCTACAAATGCCTAACATGCACTTTGTGATGAAAATGTATCACAAGGCAGAAGGGCCTGTATATGTCAGCATTACTACTTTGCTATGAGAGGAACAAATGCTCCATTTAATTGCCTTTTACCACTGCATAGTGCACAGAGCACAAGATTTTAGAAAATATAGGCTATAGTTTGCGTAGTTTGCCCTGATTAAATGGCAAGCAATATACTTCTCTCACAGTGCAGTTGCACACACTATAAGTTATAGTCAATCTCAGTTTTGAAGGTGTGTGTGTGTGTGTGTGTGTGTGTGTGTGTGTGATGCAGTATAGCTACTAAGCACTTACATAAACATAAGGATCTAAGTTAAGTTTCAGAACACTACTGATTAACACTCTTCTGTGTGCTCACTAGTGTATCGTTGGATAACTTTTTTCTGGGTAGATGAAGTGACATTATACTAGGGAATTCTCCTTTCCCCATAATGGTGTATTCCTGAAGTTGGTATATATAGTGGGGATGAAGCGGTGCATCCATTACATCAGGGAGTGCAAGGACATTATTTTTACCTGTGATTTCTCCATTGCTAGATGCTGTTTGGATTCAAAAGCCTTCTGTCAGTAGTGACCATACTGAGGCAATCACAAATAAGTCGAATACTTGTCAGGAATCTATATCTATACACTCAAAACATCTGATAAAGATTGCAAAAGGAAAGCAAATTCCTTTTACAATCTTTACACTTAAACTCTCTATAACACTAGTCTCTAATTTGTCTGATTAAATGTAGTATTACAGAAGGTATGCAGGGATCTTTATGTAATATATATATATATATATATATATATATATATATATATATATATACATATATATATATATATATATATATTTTATATAGGTGCCATCAGTTTTATGTCATTTGCTAAAACATATCAGTATGGCAACTCTCTGAACAGTCATTTCACTAAAATCTCACGTCATAGAATAAACAATTTATAGAAAAACTGTAGAAGTCAATAGACAATCTATGCTGGAGTGATTTGCATTTGTCCACCAGAAATGATTCAATGTGGTATTTTCTCTTTTCTCTATGGCTATGCAACTGTGATGTTATTATATTTAAGTAAGAGTATGTCCTCCAGCAAGAAGCACAATGTTCAGGTTCATTTTTCTGTAGGAAATTTTCTATTATTGTTGTATGAAAGGAGTTTTCAGTGAAACAACAAATCAGTGAATTTGCCGTAATGATTTGCCATTCAGTGAAAGGACATATAACCATATATAGCTGTATATTTATCTATCTATAGAAAGATATATAATCACGGTACACAGATATATACACAGTCACACCTATGTCTATCTATATAAGATTCCATCCAAAACACTGTAAACCTTTGGATTTTGTTTGTTTGATTACACTGTGAAGCATTTTTTGATAACTATATGAGATGCATATCCAATCACTGGAGTATGACATATACTTGAAGAACATATTGCTTAATCATTAAATGCTGAAATGCGCAGAAGATAAAAATGCACAATATTGAATCAACAAAGGTTAAAGATTGCACATAGCAATAGAAAGAAACCATTTACAATAGTTAGTGTTTACAGAATTAGGTATTATTATAAATGGGGGGCTGGGGGTGTTGTGTGACCCTGCACTTCCATGAGTTCACTCTGCATTTGAGATAGAGGGAATAATTAGATTACTAACAAAACCAAACATTCTATTTATTACAGGTAGTGTAACTTCTAAGTTCATATATTGTTAATGGGGGGATGTAAGGGTACAGCCTCATACTTGGGGTGGAAAGGGGTGTCCTTAAAGCATTTATTTACAGTCAGTTTTGAGAATTGAGGTACATTTTCTCGGGAAGTGTGTTTTGTAGAGTGACATAGCATCTGTGCTGCTTCTATAATAAGGTGACAATTTTTAGATAAAATCTGGTTTATTTCTGTCATGTGCAAGTAATGTGAAGGTCTAAACAGATATTTTCATTTGATTCATTACAAAATAATAATAATATGCATTTCCATACAGCCACATATGAAACCTCTAAAGTTATGTAGCTGCCTTTGTTTCTATGTGGACCTCAGTGTTATGAGGCCACCTCTCCCTCTGATGGTGTCAGGATTAAGTTTTAAACGTTGTCTAGACTTCATATCTGATTTTTCTCCTTCCCATGATTCACATTTATGCTACCTTGATCAAATGCTTGTGAAAACTTGATAATTACCTGTATCTGCTTTGCTGAAAAGGGTGTCATACTGGCATAGTGATTAGTGCTGATATATTACAGAGTTTAATGCTCCAGTTTAGTTCTCAGCTTGGGTACCTTCAGTGTGGAGTCTAAAAGTCCTCACTCTGAGCACATGGGCTTTCATTAGGTGTTGCAGTTTTGTCCCACATCCCAAATATATTCTATAGGTAAATTGGCAGTCCTCCAAACTGTCTAAAAGTATAAGCACCTCATATGTGTAAGGTGATAGAGTGGTTTATTACCCAGGATTAATTTGTCTGTTTGTTTTGTACCCACGGAATGCTAGGATATGCTCCCCTACAGTCTTGTATTGGAGAATGAATAACTATATAAAGTAATGACTTGTTTATAGGCTCTGCTAATACATTTTCATAAAGATTTGGTTATTTTATTTCCATAAATGTTTAGTGGCATCCTGGTGTAGGACTGAGAAATGCCCTTTATGTTATGTACCAATGGTAGTGGAGAGGGTGTCTCATCCACAGTATGGAGGTGCATGGTTCACAAAGAGAATCCTGCATCTGTCCATCTGAGAGAAACAAACTGTGTACTTAGCATCAGTTATTAATACATTTCAATTAAGTGATGCACCAAACACCTCCTGGTTAGACAGCGCTAGAAAGTTGTAGTGGTTAAGGTGATCAACAAGGTAAGGCTGTATACTTCACAGGTTTTGCTAGCCCCTGAGTGACACAGAAAAGGGGACAGCATTCTAAAGGTCACACAGCAAGGCTGGGCTGGTACCCATGCTTTTGAAAGCACCTGAATATTTGATGAGGGAAGATTCCTATTTCCAAAATGTGCACAGCATTAGAGGCCCTACACCCTTGGTAATAGTTGTGCTGTGGGGACAAAAAAGTCTTTAAAAGTGTTACAAGATGCATAAATGTCACTGTTAGGGATATCAGGGGCTATAGTCTGGAAGTAAAATGCTTAGTGTCACACAGTATGCAAATAGCAACAGAGGGACTCAAACCCTAGACTGCAGGGCAGTACTGTTAAAAAGCTCACTGCTTATCCCCTGCAGATATTCTGCTGCTTCTTGTGTAAGCTGCTCTGGACAGCACACACAAGATGCTGTTGGAGTGTGTCACATGGATATTGATGGCAGTACTATACTCCTTCTGAAGTAGTGTATAAGGGAGGCTAGGGGTTGTACTAAGGATGCAGATCAGAGTGCAGTATAAATCCTGCACTGCAGGATACCTGCCTGATCCTGCCATACATTTGGGAACACAGCTGTATAAAGTTACATTTGGAGCATGGCTACATGCAGTGTGGCACACTGCTGTTAGTTCTGTTATGCAGGAGTAAGAAATGCAGTTCAGAACCTTACTGAATGCATTGTGCTCATTAGCCATTACTGGATAATGTTGCTGATATTTCAAACGTATGTGGTCCTACCATCTTAAAGAATTTAAGTTGCCAGTACTTCTCTCAGTATAATGTAGCCGTGCATGTGGAAACAGTTAAGGTGCTATGTGATCTATTAAGTATGAAAGCATGAACCATAAATACAACTACATTAATATATATTGATCTGCTGAATTCAGTCTAAACCTCAGTTGATTGATACTAAAACATTTACCATAAAAAAACTGAAAAAAAAAGACTGACATCTTAATGTGCATGCTCTGAGGCACACATAACAGTAATATGAGCTTATGTGCACCCCATGCCTACATGGATGCATATGTGGTAATGTGGGATCAGCCGATCATAAGCTTTACCTCTGTAGGAGCACAGTGGAGTCCCTCCTGGTAGTGCATATTTGTAACTACACTGTAATGCAGCCTCTATAGATTTCCTTGTTGCACAATATAGCTTTCAAAGACTTATCGTAACACTCCTTTGCATGTTGTGTAACTTACTTGCATATGTATTTTGCATACACTGCCTTCCTGGTGTGCAGTAGCATATTGCTTCTGCGGTCATCAAAAGTTGGCCATTTCTTTGCATTTCTCCATAAATATATCCTATGCAAAACTGACCAAATATCTGAATTTTGAACTCAGTTTCATCAGTCTTTAAAATGTAAGACACGTAGTATACATACATTTTGTTGCACTCCTTTTACATTGACTTTTCTAGATGCCATTCATCACTTCTGGCTCCTACGACCTTTATCACCTTCACTGTAACTCAGTTACAAATCCACCTGCAAGGTGTGTGTGTGTGTGTGTGTGTGTGTGTGTGTGTGTGTGTGTGTGTGTGTGTGTACCTTATGTGTTGCATGCTACAGATAAATCTAAACTTGAATTTGAATAGTTGCCCTGCATTCTCAGAAGACTACAAAATTAACTCTCATTTATACTGCAACTAATTACCTTACCCTTTCTGTGTAATTGTTTATATATTTGTAACTTGTATCCTTGTTCTATATTTATGAAACCATACCCTGTAAAGGAAGGTCTCCTTGCCTGTATCCATTAACCCCACTTGTTTTTGTAGAGTAACTGAATTCTTGTACCATATTTTAGCTTTGCAGTCCTGAGGTCACCATATCTTTATACTTCCTTTGGTATTTGACTTCAGGCAGACTGTAAAAAGTTGTATAAAAATTAGACCTTATGCATAGTTCATTACCATTTCTTTAAACTACTCACACAATAATTTTGTGACATGAATAACATATTTATCATTCATGGTCAGTTCCATTTTTTCCTCTGCATTATACAGGCAATTTACTTTGGCTAAAAACAGATTCCAAATCCCATACTTATTGTGGCAAAATATGTCTTCAAACAGGACCTGACATATTTGTGTACTTATCAATGCACATGAGTCAATGCATTATTGCATGTACAGTATGTGAGTGAAGTAACCACTGGTTCATTATAGCACAGGCCAGCATATTCTAACTGTACTAGATTTCAAACTATGCAGGACAATGTCCACATCGGTCTCAAAGTACCCTGTGCCATTATTCTGTTTAGTCTTGTCTGTTTCCCATTCTTTGCATTGTCTTCCCTTTTGGCTCTGCAGGACTGGGTGATTGAGTGTCCTTGCTCCCGAGTGCTACCCAGGAATCACTGCTTTTGCATTCTGTACATGTGCAGGGATGCTTGCAGACTTTGTTTCCTCTCTGTTTCCTTACTCTTGGTTGAATGGAAACTGCATAAGATTTCAACTTGTCAAGATCACTTCATCAGTCTACAACTCTTCAACTACTGAGCCTCTTAGGGAGTAATTGCCAGCATAGTTTCTATGAGTGCTGTCACTGCAATTCAGATAATTTCTGGGTTTTCATTTTTCTCCATGGTTGTGTGTCCTTTGAGTTAGTTTATGAAAATAAGGAAGGTATGCAGGGAGCTTGCCCTCTCACAAAAAATAATTTTGCTTTTCTTATCCAGTTGACGCTTCAGTCATCTTGTTTCATCTGACTGGAGCTTTGATCATTGCTAACTTGATTAACTATAGTAAAAGCTTCATGTTTTATAAGCACTGTAAAATCAACTTACAGCATAAGGTTGCTCCACATATTATTAGACACTATGAAACGTCTTGCTAACACTGCAATGCTCATTTTGAGTACAGTTTTGTTTTCTTTTAGTTTTGCTGTCACATCTTTAAGGAAATGCGCATACCTATTTTAACTTCTGAGCTCACTTACTAGGGTGTATCCATAGCCGGCCTTATACAAAGGTGAATTAGGTGGCAGCCTAGAGCATCAATTGGTTAGGGGTGCTTTCTACCCTTTATTTCTTTATGTTTTATTTAAACTAAAAAGCGCATCCCGTTTTCTTACTTAAAAAAACTAAATAAATAAGTAAAGGAAGCAAGCCAAGTTGTTTGTTATAGAAATTACTAGGCTATTGGCCCTGCGGCCCTTACAAGCCTAGCCAAGAATTTAGCCCATGTTCTGACAAGTCAGCACCCTATGCCACTGTCCAGCAGGGTCACGGGTGGAATCCCAAGGATGTATTTTCTGTTTCCCCATCCAGTTATCCAGGTTGTGCTTAAAAAGGGTTAATGAGGTACTTTGTGGAGAGGGAGTCTATTGCACAGAAGGGGCAGTCTCTGGGACACAAATCTGTCACACCAACAAGTCCTATTGATGTCACAGACCAGGTTGAGGTCACGCATGCGGCTTACTCAATTGGAGCTTGACTTGCAGATATGCAGCAGTCCCATCAAGGTGGTGGTCTGAGATTGCTTTGATGAGACTGAGTAGAGGGACAGGGCTTTTAGCCTTTCTGTGTAGGGTAGATGTTTGAGGCTCTGGATTCTCCTGGTGAGGAAGGGACATTGTACTTAATATACTCAATAATGGGTCTTATAAGGAAGAATACAGGGATGTTATGACCTCCTTGTCCCTGGATGAGATACCCTTAGTAATAAGGTGGGCCATGTAGAAAGCTTTACATACAACTGAGGCAATATGGTGATCAAAAATCAATTTGCTATCCACCTGGGTGCCCAAATCCCTCAAGATTGATTGTGTTCTTAGGACCTTGTTATTAATGTGATCATTTATAAGGACGTCACTCCCCTAAAGGGGATGATGATGCATTTTTTGGCATTCACTTTGAGGCCATGCCTCTGGCACCAGTGATTTGTTTGGGTGAGACCCTCTTGGAGGATCTCCACATCACTGATTAGAACAGCTTAAAATACTAAGAAGAATGAGAAACTTACAGAGGAAATTAGCAGTTGCTGTGTACTGCAAGTTCTCATTTTCGCATACTGCAGTTAAATTCTGATTTCAGGATGTGAAGCTCAGATCAGAACAGCAGTTCACAATGGCCAAAGCACACATTCAAATTAAACAAGCAGGAATTCTTTTATACATAATCAAGATTGTCTGTAATACTAAGATTAATAAAAGAGGAGTAGCAGTACATTAAGAAATGTGTACACATAGTATAATTTTTTAATAGAGAGCTGATGATTAAAAAGGTCTTTGATGAGAGATTTTATAAATACAAGATATACAGAATAAGGTAGAATATTAGTGGGGAATCATGACAAAAAATATACTTTGATAATCCACTTTTAAGAAAAATGTATGTTACATATAGCTGTATATGGCAGAAATGTGAATGTACAAGAACTCCTATAATTTACATAGAAAATCACATAAAATATTTGAAAATATCATGAAAGCTGATATTTGAAGGTTGGTCATGTGAACTTTGAAGAAGCATTTTACATGTTGTATGTTATTAGATTCACTAAGACTACCTGAAATAACTCATTTCATAACTCAAAGCTGAAAGTTGAGTGTTTTATTGCTAAATCAGTACATCCATTTTGATAGAAAGTTAAGTAAACTTCTCAATATGTTTGAATCAGGGAATGGAGAATGGAATTTGAATTGAACACACTGTAGCTTTTGAATCAATATAGACTGTAAATATTTTTTTGACTTCATAGAAATAGTACGGCATTTTCTTCAACCTCAGTATTGTACATATTTTTCTGAAGTAGTTTAATAAGTTTAGAATTTTTAAATATTTTATTTGTCAAGTTGAGTGTTACACAATTTTGAGATACAGACACTTCTACTTTAAAATTAATTCAGAGCTTTTGTTAGATTTATTAAAAATATGTGTGTGTTCTTTAGCATGATAACTATATATTTGCATGGATTTCCCTTTTGTATTACAGTTTAGTATGATAAGATTACCTTATTTAGAGATTTAATTATACTAATGCTGAATGAATGAATAAATTAGGAATATTTCATGGGTAATTTATACTACTATTATATAAATAGGTATGCAGTACAATATTTGTTGGATTATTTAATATTTGTGATTAATATAAGATTATTAAACTTTTATGTAGTAATGGGGGAATAGTTTTAAAAGGAAAAATATATAACTAAATTAATAGTCTGTTATTTTTGACCTATATAAAATGTTACATTAATTATTTGTAAGTCCCAGTAGCTAGTTTTTCTTGGTGAATTTATAGGTCCTGTTAGGTAGAGTGATAGTATAGTAGTTTGTCTAATGAACAGACAAACTAGGAATTTTGGTATCCATGGTAAGTTGTGTTTTATTAGCAACATACACAGTTATAGTTGTAGACTCATCTTTGTTTTTATTTATGATTTTTAGTAGTTTAGTTTTTAGAAAGGATGAAATCAAAAAATGTGGAATGTTAAGATCATGTTGGAGGAATGTATTAGAGTCTAATATACAATTAAATTAATATGCTGAATATATGTGTCATATAATCTTTTTAAAAATATATATATATACGCAGTATGGGGGTAGTTTTAATCCATTCTCTATTAATGTAAACAGATTAAACAATGCCAACAAAAGGAAATCATAATGAGATATCTTAAATTATTTTAGACAGAGAAAACATTATACTCTTGGAAGAAACTCACTGGACAGATAAAGATATACAATATTTAAATAATGTAGGTTATGAAATCTTATCATCTGCTTCTTTTAACAAAAAGAAGAAATTGTAGTTGGCTCAGAAATTCTAGTTTATTGGCCATTTGGGCAATTTTTCCATATCTTTCAACTTTCTGGTTTAAAAGCCCATGTTTGTGCTTGTTTCCAACCTTTCCTGTAACTAGTCTTGTCCAGATACAGATTTGCTGTATCCAGGTCTGTGTGTAAGCTTCTGAGTGGTGCCAAAGTCTGCTCTTTAATTTCTCCCTTAGATCTGCTAGTTCTCTCCTCTCCAGCACTTTTACTAGTTTATTAGTCTTGCACTTTACCAGACTTCTTGTAGCAATTATTGTAGCACACAAAACTGCTACCAGCACTAAACATTCTACAAGGAAACAGCTCCAGTAATTATTAATGCCCACCCCTCCAGCCATGTCTAAAGGTCAGTTTCCTATGCTTTCTCCTATTAACCTGATGAACTTGGGCATCTTGAGGCAATGTAGCAACTGCCTAATGTACACTGACAACCCTTTCCTCTTACCTCCCAAAACTCGGACTTGCGAGAGATGCACTTATATATCCAATTGGAAGCCACGCACTCTCCAGCAAAGACCGGAATCTCTGGTCAGGAGGAGAAGGTCAACACTTGTACCACACCACATAGAACACATAGCCCTCCAGAACACATACCAGCACTGCCTTCACATAAAAACACAAACCACACACCCACCTTCTCAGAGGCTCTCAGTAAAAATCTATCCAAACAGCAGAAACCTCCAAGGCAGAAATGCACTCAACCACCACAACACAACACTAATCATGAGACACATAACTCTCCTAAACAGTGTGCCACTCAACCAAAGCCCCTAAGGCAATACAGCATGCCCAACAGACTAGTCATAGATAACTCAATAGTAAGGCACACTGATGCCCCACTCACTAGGTTGAATAAGGAGAAAGTAACAGTCTTCTGCCTGTCAGGTGCCAGGATATGCCACATAACACATGCACTCAGGTCCCTCAACAACAGATACAAATAAGACTCTTTCATTGTACATGTGGGTGTGAATGACCTGAGATGTACCTCCCCGGACTACATGAAAAGAGACATGGAGGAGCTCTCGGATTATGTAGCCCAGGTGGGTATAACCCTAACCCTGAGCAGCATCCTACCATCTCCCAGAATGATAGCACAGTATAAGCAGAAAATGATTGATTTAAACAACTGGCTAAGTTTCTGGTGTCATTCTAAGGGGATCCAGTATCTGTCTGCCTGGGGTAACATGATTGACTGACCTCAGTGCTTTGCCAGAGATGGCCTGCATCTGTCACTCCTGGGCTTCTGGATACTGGCCAAGGCTCTTGCCACCCCTATAGTGCCTTTTTAGGCAGTGTTCCAAAGACCAGATTACCACAGTAACAGCTACAAACAAATGCAATCTGAGGGTCATGCTGCTCTAGGCTAGAAGATCAAAATTTCAAAATGCACTCGCTGGAAGCAATCCTTAAAATGGAGAACATCAACATTTGTGCTGTAACAGAGACCTGGTTCAGGAAGCACCCCTGCACTACCAGGCTATAACCCATTCTACACCTTTTGGCCCCAGAACTTGGACCAAAGCTCCAAAGGCAGTGGTGTTTCCATATTCATAAAGGATGCGCACACCTCCAGAATGGTAGCCCAACATAACGCATCAGAGATAATTTAGGTGCTGTTAACACTGGGTAAGACAGCAATTCAGGCCGCATCCTCCTATAGGTCCCCAACCATGTCCCAAGACTCATATTCCATGTTCCTAAGCACCCTGGAGAATATTAGGGTCCAACCTAACACTCTGATATTGGGTGACTTCAACTACCCTCCATTAACTGGGAAAACTACTCATGTACCAATACACTTGCCCAAAGTTTCCTAGAATTTATCAATTCTGATATCCTGGACCAGTTTGTTCTTACCCCCACTAGAGTTAGCAACATCCTTGACCTGGTCATTACTAACATGGGCACCCTTTGCTCTACACCAATAGTCATCTCCTCCCTGGTTAGATCTGACCACAAACTAATCACCTTGAAAATCCACATCCCTCCCCCCCCCTGCAAAGTAACCACCATGAAAAATTTCTCCAAAGCTAACTTTGGGCTCCTAAAAACCGAGGTGGCTAACTTCACAGCACCCATGCAAATGGAGAATAGTTGCATGACCGCCGAATCATGCACCAATGCACTGTACGAACATGTACACAAATGCATAGATCTTGCCATACCCAGTAGAACCAAAATGCTCTCCTCCAAAAAAAGGAAGCCAATCTGATGGTCCCCTGCCGTAAACAAACTCTACAACAGAAGGAGGAACTAATGTGGAATAAGGTGAAGTCCTAAGACTGGAAAAACTCCCTTATCAACCTCAACAAAAAGTTGAGATCCCTCATCAAATCCTCTAAAGCTAGCTATGAAAACAGAATTGCAGCAGATAGTAAAGGCAACCACAAGGCCTTCAATAGTTATGTAAAGAATCTCCACGGCAATACCCAGATTTGTTCTCAGCTACTGCACAATGGTGCCTCCTATACTGAGCCAACAGATATTGCCAATATACTGGCCGACAAATTCAGTGCCAACTTTACCCCTCCCCCAAAAGGACCAATCACAATACGAGTAGATTGCCATGCACCCAGTATTATTGCTGCACAGGTGAAAACAGCACTGTCCAAGGCCAAGAATACAGCTTCTATGGGACCTGACAATATCCCTGGCTGTGTCCTACATGAACTACAGAGTGAACTGGCACCTCACCTGTTTGCCCTATTCAATCATAACCTCACCTCAGGCTATTTCCCTATGGAATGGCACACTGCTATCATCCCTCTCCACAAAGGAGGAGCAACTACAGACCCTGGGAACTATCACCCCATTAGCCTGATGAGTCTGATATGCAAAGCTATGGAATGCATCATCATGAACCTAATAAACAAGGATATAGTTTGGTTTTGTGAAGGGTAGAGCATGCCTGCTCAACCTGGTTGACTTCTTTGAGTCAGTCACCAGAACTGTGGATGAAGGCAAGGTGGTTCATACAGCCTATCTTGATCTGGCCAAGGCCTTTGATACAATTCCCCACTCAGGAATCATAGAAAAACTCACTGAGATAGGCATCAAACTATATATCACTAGGTGGGTTGCAAACTGGCTCACAGATAGAGCCCACAGTGTGAAAGTAGCTGACTCCAAGTCAGACTGCTGACCAGTCCTGGGTCCTCTCCTGTTTGGTATCTACTTGTCTGAAATCCAGGCCAGCATGAAGGGACTCTGGCTGACAACGTTTGCAGACGATTGCAAGTTGGGAGCTATTATTAACTCCCCAAGTGATGCTGACATCCTACAGAAAGGCCTCACTGAGACCAATGGCTTGTGTCAGAACCATGGCCTTAAGCTCAATGCCAAAAAATGTGTCATCATCCCCGTTGAGAAAAACCCGGTTCCCATGAATTACCAAATTGATGGTAGTCCACTGAACATAGAAGCCATTATAAGAGATCTGGGAACACAGGTTGACAACAACCTCTCTTTTGACCACCATATTGCCACTGTAGTCAGAAAGTCCTTCTATATGGCACATCTCATTACTAAGGGTTTTGCATCCAGGAAGAAAGACATCATTGTCTCCCTCTACTCTTTCCTCATTAGGCCAATCATCAAGTACAATGCTCCATTTGGCATGTACCTCACTAGACACCTGCAACAACTGACAAAGCCGCAAAAGTACCTCACAAAGAGAATCCTAGGCCTTAAACACTTGTCCTATATGGACAGACTCAGAATGCCAACTATTCTCTGTCTCATATCACCTACTTAGAGGCAATCTCTGCTTGACTTGCAAAGCCATGTCTGACCTAGCTGTGTTAGAAATGCTACATCTAAAGAAATCCAATCCCTCCACACCACACGCTCCAGAGACTTCAAACTCATTACTACAATCAACAGAACATGCTGGAGGGACAGATTCATAACCCAGAGACAGCCCATTCTATATAATAGACTTCCCATACATGTCAAACAGAGCACCTCACTGGCCTTCTTCAAGAGAAATCTTGATGAGTGGATGAGAAATAGAAAATTCACCCCGGGGATCATTCCAGTGGCTCTACTCATCAGAGGCACTGAGAACTAAGGTCGGGTGGCATGACACCAGGGTAATCCTATGGGCTAGGCTTGTAAAAGTTCCAGGGCCATTATCCTAGTACACACCTATGATCCTATGACTACTATACTTTGTAGAAAATCTACTGTAATGTATAATGTCATGCCATTAATGCCCCTAAATGAATGTATACATTTGTAGTAATTAAATATAATAGCAAACTCTATGCACTCATTTTTACTGGATCCTTGGAATAGGTGCAAGAGTGGGTAAATATCACTTAAACTTACTACAATGTTATTGGAAGGGTATTTAATTTTAGCAGGGAGTTTTAACTGCATATCTAGTACACTAGAATAAAACTAAAATACTGGTGTCAGTTAAAGCACTAAATAGATGGATTAGTAATAATAATTTAGTTGATTTACTAGTAAAAGCAGAAGATAAGTCATTGTTCTTCACTTATTATTTTTATGCCCGTGGGACACAAACTGAAACTGATAGGATTTATGCCTCTACAGATTTACTTAATAAAGTGAATTATTTTAAAACTATTCCTTGTCCTTTATCTGATCATAATACACTAAGTAATAGTATAGTAATGGATATATGGAAATTTCAGATTATTTATAGAATCCCAGTATATATGATAAAATTAAAAGAATTTAAGAGTTACTTTAAGGAACAGATCAATATTTTTTTGTCATTGAATGATAATGGTTAGGTTAGTAAAAGTCATACTGTTGGACTCCTTAAAATGCATATTAAAGATAGAATGGGAAGATAGGTTAGTAATAAAATAAAAGACTGGGATAAAGAGTTGTTAGAAATACAAGATGAAATATACAAAGTGATGTTTGAACAAATAAATTAGAAAATACTGAAGTCATTAAAAATTAATGACAACATATCAAACAGTTTTAACACACAAGGTGGAGATAACTTTAGATAAAATAAAATTGCACATTTATGCAATTACTTTAAAAAGTATACATAGATTAGCTAATAGAAGTAAGATGTTAAGCAAAATGGTACAAATCAATAGTATCATAAATCCTCATACTAATAAGCTTACTTCTGACATAGAGGAAATGGTTAATACTTCCATGAGTATCTTAATAAAAATAAAAATAACAATCTTGATGATTACAAAATATACACATATTTTTAATGACCAACAAATATCTCTATTAAATATGCCTATTACCATGACAGAAGCTAAAGAAGTTTAAAAAGGGGGGGGGGAATGGTAAAGCTCTAGGGTTAGATGCTTTAAGTATGGAATTAGATAGTTAGCTTCCAGTAAATGTTTTAGAATTATTGAGTGACATTTTCAGGATAATTCGGAGTGACAAAATAATTCCTCCCTGAAGGAAATTTTCTGTAATGTCACATATACTTAAGGAAAGGATAAGTTAGTTTCCTCATGTACACCTATTTTATTACTAAATGTAGAATATAAAATATTTACTTCCATTTTTGCTACAAGATTAACAGATATAGTAGATAAATTAATTAATAAAGATCAAACTGGATTTATAGTCAAAAAGCAGCAAACACAAAATTAGCCCTAATTAGCTATCAAGAGAACTTTTGATTCTGTAGTTTGGAACTACTTGTTCAAAACTTTAGAAGTGTTTCCTTATCCAGAACAGTTTATTAGAATATTAAAAAAAAATTGTATAGAGGCTCTAAAGCATATGTTAAAATTTGATCTTACATTTCTCAAGGATTCATTTTAAAGAAAGGAACAATGCTAAGTTCTCCATTGCCCCCTCTACTATTTGCATCAGTCATCAAACCCTTAACTGTAAGTATAAGAAGTTATTAAAAAAATGGATGGCTTCTCAATAAAAGATATTATTAATCTAAAATACAGCTTTTTGCAGATGATATTTTACTAACTACAGGAGACTTAAATTATTCAATCAAACAAATAAATGAGTAAATTGAAAAGTCTCGAAGTATTACTGCTGAAATATAATAATAATAATAAAACTGAAATAGTGTTAAAACAATTATCAGACAGTAAGTTTAAATATAAATACAAATGGGAAGAAAAAGAACTAAAATATTTAGGAATAAAAATCTATCAAAATGGGAGTAAGACTATTAATAATTGTTTAGAAAAATAATTGATTACTGGAATATTTTTTTTTTTTACTTTTGAGGATAGGTTAGTACTGATTAAAATGATTATATTACCCAAGATTGTGTATGTGTATATATATATATATATATATATATATATATATATATATATATATATATATATGTAGATATTGCATTCAGTAGCATTAATACCTGACCAAACTTTTAAAGAAAATGAAAAACATGCTAACTTCATTTTTACGATATCCGAAAAAAGTAGAGAATTGCTTATAGAAATAATATAAGTTTATGGGACTATGGTGGTATTAGCTTTCCAGATGTAGACTCTTTTCCTGTTGCTGCAAATTTTAACTCTAATATAGTCTGGATAGACCGAACTTACACTAGTTAATGGAAAACCTTCCATGAGCAGATTATACTAAATGTTTCTAAGTTTATTAGATATAATAAATTTGAAATATGTAACAATCCTTTTATCTGATTAACAAAATTTACTTTTGAAGGAAATTAGTTTTAATATTTAGACTCTGCATATATGAAATCAATTATTAGCACAGTTAAGAAATATGTTTTTAAAACTCCATTAACATCAAAATGGAAATTGTTGTGCCTTCCTGTTATATACACCTCTAGATTTAAGGAAACTCAGAGCAATGTTAAAAATTATTTATTAAAAAGGAATGGATTAGTATTATGGTCTGATTGCTGTGAAAAAGGAAAAGCTAAGTCCCCAGAATATTTAATGAAAGAGTTGAATGAATCAGCTAACCAGTTAATATTAACCATCAGTAAGAAATTAAATGAATTTGTAGATAATATGAGTGAAGAGGAACAGAACACTATTCCCCATTGTATGAATATATGAATGGTATTATCGAAGGTAAACTGACCTACAAAGGAAGCTTGTCTAAGTTATATAAGTTTTATTTGTTTGTCTTTGTTTACCGGGAAAGTCTGACTGTATAATACACATTTTCAGCGGAGGCCCAGGGAGAAAACCTCCATTTGCTTACATTGTATTATACTAAGATCTAGTTAAACACAGAGTAGTTACATTTCTATTTACATTTATACACAAACAGTAGTTACATTTATGCATTCTAAGATTTTACAGTGGTGGACATTACTAAAGAGGAAGCCCACGTGCAACTTAGTGTGTTGTACAGGCAGCAATTATGTATAAAAATAATTTTGTCATTTCAGTGAGAGGTGTATTCTGTTTTAGAAGAGTATTTGGAGAGCATCTTACAATGAACATAAAGGTCTTAACCTTGTGATGAGCATATATGCAGGACCAGGATCGGTTAAGGTGTTGTTTAACCATAATAATTAATTAATGATAAAATAAAATTATTAATAATATTAAAAATAATGTTGATGCAAAATTCTGGAACTTTTTATATACTGGTGGACTGAGTGTCACAAAGAATGGTAAGAATTAAACAACATTACTTAAACCAGTTAGTCAAACTTCTTCAAGTTTATACTGGAAAGTGTTTATGTCAAAATATATACACAAAATATTTGTTTTTTACTATTAAATCTCTTAAGTTTAATAAAATAACTTCAATTTGTTGGAAATGCAGTAAAGATGTAAAAACTGATTTGATATGCATGCTTATGGACTGTAAAACATTAAATATATATTGGAAAGAGTTGTGTTTTTTTTTTTTTTTTTTTTTTTTAGGGGTTATGGTTTGATAATTGTTCTTTAACTAGATCGTAATATTAATGAATGTTCCACTTCCTGCATCTGTAAAAGCCAAAGAGCAAAAAATGTTTTGGGCTCTCTTAGCAGCTAGAAAAGTTATTAAAAATATTGAAAATTGAACTAAGTTCCTGTGTTCAAAGATTTTTTTTTAAATTTAACAGCAATACTATGTAAAACTTAAAAGAAGTGATCAGAATAAAATCTCTAAATCATACTAAGACTTTTAGGGGTTGAGATAACCTTGAACTGTTGCTACTGAAATACCAAGACTCTTAATGTGTTAATTGTATACGATTTTCTTGATAATTCAATGTATTTCTATCATTGTGGTGCAGTGATTAGCATTGTCACCTCACAGCAAGAGGTCCTCCAGTTTGATTTTTGACTGGAGTGCCTTCTGTGTGGAGTCTGCATGTCCTCCCTGCACTCTCATGGGTTTGTTCCAGGTACTCTGGTTTCCTCCCAAATTCCAAAGACATGCATCTGGAGTGCTTCTCCCCAGGCCTCTGCTGAAAGTGGGCTCTGTCCCAGTCAGACTTTCCTGGTAAACACATGTTACATAAATAAAAAACTGTATAACAATATGTGATGTTTATTTTTTTCCTTTCTGTATGTATGTATGTATATATATATATATATATATATATATATATCTATATATATATATTTTTTTGTAAATATGTTTTAAAAATTTTAATAAAGGAATCTATACACTGTCAGAATGATTTAAAATACCTTTCAATTACTTACCATAACTGAATTATCCAACAAAAAAAAAACTGATTTCTGGATAGATATCCTGATTTACTGACTTACGGGAAAATTTTCTGACAAGTGGCAACCCTAGCAACACCTGCTGTTCTGCTAACTGTTCAAGTGAATTAGAGTTGTCTGGCAATTAAGGCTGTGAACTGTTAAACTGCTTCCTGTAGTCAAAAGTTCAGGGTTTGAATAATTCCATATCCGTCGAACAAGTCACTCAGACAGTGTTTCTGGCTCACCCTGGAAAGGCACACTGTGCTCAGTAGGTTTACCTGGTTAACAAATAGATAAAACAATACTTAAAATGTGCCCCCTCCCAATTATTTCTGTTCTGTCCAAAATTATTAAAAAAGTTGAAGTATGTTGGTCTGCTGTAACACTTGTGGTTTTCTGACATATCATTGCAAATTGCATTAGTAGCATTCATAAAGTTTGGTTATTCCAATCACTTAAAAATATGAGTACACATTTTGCATTTAAGGTTGCCACACCTCCGTTCTTTTTCCGGACTATCCGGAAATCAAATTTATTGTCCAGTAGTCCGGAAAACACTGTACAAACTCCAGTATTCTGTTTCAAAAAGGAAACAGTCTATCAGAGTTTGTAAATCAGCCAAAAGCAGGCAGCAGTAACGGAAAAAGAGGGCGTTCTTCACTGCATGATGTCATCTTGACATCACAAAATGGGCGGAATATGGGGAGAGGGGGTGGGATGGGCGGGGTTACTGGTGAAGTGAGGGGTGTGGCTTTACTCTGGTTTTAGCCACGATAAAAGGTGGCAACCCTATTTGGATTCCATCTACCTATTAAATGTCATCAACTCTGTAAACCTTTACTACTATACTTCTTTACCCCACCGATGAACAAAAAAATTTACACAAGCGCTTCTAATAATTTGTGAGTGGTGTGGGAGGCACAGGGGGCTTGCCCCCCTGCAAAAACTTAAAAAAATGTACAGTTTTGGGTTTAGATTTTGTGTTTGTCCTGTATGAATGATGGCATTGAATATTTTAAAGGCATAGCTACAGTGTTGAATGCGCGGAAGTGAACATTTAGAGTAATAGATGTGTGTCCCTTTAAATTTAGTGTTTTTAACAGGAAGTTATGTGGTTTACACCGAAGACTTTTTTGGTTGTATTTCTTTATAAAAGAAATGAAGGTGTTGTTGTATTTATTTTTACTGTAGTGTGTAGGGTGGCCGGAGTAGTGAGTAATATCTAGTGTTAAGTTTTTCATTATTTTGAGTTTTGGTACTCTGAAGTTTCATGCTTCTGTTGATTCGATAATTTTAGCTCGTCATTTTAAAATTCAGTAAAGTGAAATTTTGTTAATATGAAGTAGACCCATCTGAAGTACACACCGAATTAACTATAAATGCAGGATGTGGGTGGGAGATCTCTGTTGATGAAAGTAACTGTCTGTCCCTTTTGTTCACTAATTTTGCGTTGTAATTCTAATGCTCATTTCTACGATGTTATTATGACCATTGTTATTATTTTTCTTTACTACAATCAGACATCTGAGGTGTATACAGTAAGTATGTGTAACTGATGGATACAGA
The DNA here is from genome assembly GCF_019279795.1 of Protopterus annectens. NCBI lineage: Eukaryota > Metazoa > Chordata > Ceratodontiformes > Protopteridae > Protopterus > Protopterus annectens. The sequence goes on from NC_056743.1 coordinate 1,020,833,547, forward strand.
GGATATCTGTGGATATATGTGACTTAACCTTATGTTGTTTAACTTATGTTAAACAGCAGTTACTGATCTGGAATAATTGAAGTATTGTTAACCAATGAATATCAAAGAACATACACGAGTGAAACCACCACGAAAAAATACTGCTGTATAAAAGTCCAACTGATTTGTTAGATAAAAAGAACAGATGAGCGCTTTCGCATACCAACCAGTACGCTTCTTCAGATCTTGAAGACCAATGAATATATTTGATGAAGTCAGTATAAAACTAGTATTTCTGTGATTTATTGTTGTGTGTTGGAGAGTGCATTATATTTAAGAGTAGCAAGTAGAACAGAATTTCTTTCACTTTCCATCAAAAGCATCAGTATTGCACATAAGTGGATATCTTCAGTGGTCTAGCAGGAGCGGGATTTGTGTATGTAACTGATCATTGGCATAGTGGCACAGTGAGTAACATTGCCAACTCATTGCACATAGCTCTGTTTGAATTCCTAGCTATATGCCCTTCCTGTATCGGTGTGGGTTTATCCATGTGTTATGGTTTCCTCCAGCACTCAAAGACATGACTTAAATGAATTGGTGTTTCTCCAATTTTCTTGTAGGCAAGTGTACAGCAAGTGTCGTATGTGTGTATATGGATCTACTTCATAATACTGAAATTCAAAAAACGCCAAAGACCAAAATGCTGAGACGAGAATCACGAAAATTAAAATGCGGAACCATGTAAGTATTCTCAGGGCAAGTAAACATTTGCCCAACACCACATTAAAACACACTGCACTATCTAAAAGCCACCTAGGTGGGGGGCTATGCCCCCCACATCCCCCAACTATATATACCATCTCTGGGATTGCACTGCAGTGAGGAAAAGGGCATGATTCCCCACAATGAACACTTACACTGTTTGTTATTTGAACTTTTTTTATTCTTGTCTCGGAGTTTTGGTCTTTATCATTTTGGAAATTTGCTGTTTCCAATGTAGACCTGTGTGTGTGTGTGTGTGTGTGTGTGTGTGTGTGTGTGTGTGTGTGTGTGTGTGTAAAATAATATCTGATTTTTATCCATGGTCATACATAATATTGGCACATGCATAAAACTTTTCCAATTAGCAATCAAGCAAAAAAAAAAAAAAAGCAGCAAGTCATTATCTTCCAAAAATACAAAATTAAGATATAAAATGCACCACAGAACAGCTGGACCCCTAGAGCTTCTGGGGTACATGTAGTCCCTACAGCCTAGGTTGCATTTGTGGATTTTGGCACAAGTTTAGTAGTTGTCTATGCTCTGACTCTTGCATAGTTGAAAACAATGCCTGCTCAAAGGTGAACACAAAATTTCATTATAGCTTGTGAGGAAGGCTGTCAACAGTGTGGTCATTATATATTTAACTTTCCTCTCAAACCTCAGAGGTGTGCACAGAAAATCACTATAGCTTGTGCTAAGGAGTTGGACACAGTGTAGTCATTATTTCTCTAATTTGTTTTACAAACCTCAGTGGTATGCATAGAAGGTTACTATAGTTGGTCTAAGGACAGTGCATTATTTAGGAGCAACAGGTTAAAATATGTTTTCTATAATCATTAAAAAAGTGTTGGTGGGTGATAGGAACTTAAATATGTAGAACATGGTATACATGTTTCCTTTGACAATAAGGAATAACTTGTTTTTCCTGTGGTTACAATTTTAAAAACTATTAAACCCCAATCTGCAGCTGGACCAGATGGTTTAAATGGATATTTTATCACATATAACTCAGTTTGTGCTTCCTATTTTGCTATATCTGTTGCAGATATCATTAATTGATGGATTTGTTCCATCATACTGGAAAGAAGCTATTGTCATACCGGTACATAAGGGGGGGGGGGGCTCTTATAACTCTTATATCAGCTGATCATTTTACACCAATTAATATTAACCTGTATCCTAGGCAAGTGATTTGAATGTGTTTTATGTGATTATATTGTAGAGATTGGGCTTTATGGACTACATATTAACCAACATGGCTTTATAGAAGATAGTGCTAGTCTAGCCAATTTGGTTGGCTTCTATCAAGTGGCCTGAGAAACCTTGGATGAAAGATTATCTATCAGCTGATGTGGCATACTTGAACCTTGAAAAAGCATTTTATTCCATTCCTCATGATCAAATATTGGCTATAATGAAAATAACTAATTTTAATTTTTATCTTATTAGATGGGTGGGAGGAATGGTTGAAAGGTAGAATCTGTAGGATTGGAATAAAGGGTATATTTTCTGATAGTAAGAATTTGAAAGTAGGAGTGCCTCCAGGATTCATTTTAGGACATTATTTGTTCTCCGTTGTTATGTCTGATTTTCCATCTAGTGGTAGGATTTAGGTTAGTAAATTTGCCAACAACACTAAAGTGGGTGCTGTAGTGACATCTGTGTAAGATTAATTTAATTTACAAGACTTTCTGGGTGTTTGTAGTACTGGCCCTGAACAAATTGAGTTAATTTTAACATTAATAAAACAAAAATTGTTCATTTTGGTTCAGGCAATGTTAACTACCCCTATGCTTTGAATAATATTATCTTGAAAAGAGTAAGTACTATAAAGAACTTGGAGGTATTACTTGTTTATGACCTTGCCTTTGAAGATAATCTAAGAGCTGTTACTAGGAGATGTTATTCATTAATAAAAGACACTCTCCATTCAATTGTAAGAAGGGACAGGTCAGTGGTGACACCTCACTGAATACTGCTCTGCATTTTGTTCTTATAATATGACTCAAGTGTAATAGAAAGTTTCCAGAAATGCTGTAAGAGGCAGCACAACTAAATGGTCTGGACTATATGAATGGATTAGCAACTTGTGTTTATTTTCTGTTAGTTGTAGGCTGTTAAGGGGAGAAACAACAATAGGTCCGAGAGGATTCCAAGTTTTAAAGATAAATTAAAAAATAATCTCTTCATTGTCAAACTGATTTATATTGGAATACTTTGCCTTTTAGAATAAGGTATGCCAGTAGTTTAATGACTTTCAAGAAACAACTGTATGATTGGGAAGGTAAGTTGGCAAGCTTTGTGAAGGCCTAAAATGTGCTATTAAGCTTTATTTAACAATATTGAAATCAACTCTGTGTTACATAACTCTGTATTTCTAGCTCCTTACTAACTATACCTTCCTTAAAAACATTCTATGACCAACACTCCCACACTACCATACTTACAAAATCTTTGCTTGGTACAGGTTAAGCTAACTGGCTCCAGATGAAATAGTAACACACTTTCCCAAAGGAAATTTCGTATTTACTACTGTTTCAAAGGAAAATTCATAATCACTGGAGACTTGTTGACTAACTAAGCTCAAAATACAAGTTGTCATTTAGATACTGAACATTAAATGAAATATCAAGCTAATTATCACTTGTTATTTAAATAGCATTAACCTGCATATCAGGTTAATCTCTGCATCCAGTAGAACTGACCATATCTCTAATGGAAACTCTCTACTTAACTTACTAACAAGCAGTACTCCCCATAAAACTGATTTAACGTTTCTTGCTTATTAAATGCCCGTAGCAACCACCTTCTCATTCAGGCCACCATCTCTTATAAAATGTCAGACATCACAAACAGGATTATCACCATTAAGATTAGTCAAATAAAAAAGATCAGTTGCACACACTGAACTGAACAATACAGACCAGGCCCCTGTCTCTCAGACAACCCATCCAACTGTCAACTTACAACTGTTTAACTCTATTATTCTTCAAGCGACCATAAAATAAAGGATACTGAAAAGAAAGACAGTTGGCCCACCTTAACTTAGGAAATTAAGACATTAATGAAACAATGGAACAAAAACTGAAAACAATGGAAGCGCTCCAAACTAGTTACCCACAGACCTTCATGCTTTGCTTTTCTGAGGTGCCTTTTTTACTAATACACTGTCTGTTTGGTTGATCCATTATACTGGTAGTCATGGTTACTACCTAAAGGAATGAAAAACATTTTATTAAAGTGACTGTAGCCATGCCTTATCATTTTGACTGAATCTGACTTTTCCATGATGGTGTCAATGCAGAGATTCTGGAAATGTCTACCAGTGGGAATGAGTGCTTGTCATCTGGGAGTAAGGATGACATTTACTCCAAATATGAGTCCAGCAGTAATGCTGTACCAGATATATGTGTGTTGGATCTGTACTGTCATGATCCTTGCTTAACCAGACAAAAATAATGCAAAGGAAAAATCAAGTGACAAAGAATGGTAGTGCTGGGCCTCTGGGTACTGAAGACAGCGATATCTTGGGGGCCAAATTGATGGATTCTTTTTACTGGGTAAAGTATGTCTTATGACAGGGGACAATCATTAATTCTTTATGTGGTTTGCTGGTGAAACTGGTAGCATTTGTTGACAGCATCTGACACAGCAAGTCTTGTCTTTTTCTGAAACCTTTTTAAACTAATGATGTACTAGACTGCATATGTAAGCGGTCAGACTGATACCGGCTCCTGTTTCCCAGCTGAATATGTGCACTGTACTGCAAACAGCAAAGTGTATGTACCTGGGAAACAAGTGTGCTCCATATGTGTGCTAAAGAATCTCTCCTTTTACAATTGTGTGACACAGAAGTTATATAGCCTTGAAGCACTAACGTCATACCTCTCAAACTCTAGCACAAGAAATCTGGGCAAAGCAAGTCTGAAACATAAATGTCTCTCATTATTTAGTCACTTTGATCAATAACCACAAATTTTATGAAGAACAGACCACAAATATGAAGCAAAAATTGGACATTCTGTGAAAATCTGGACAGTTCTGACGTATGACTAAAGTATTGCACTGGAAATTGCTAATATGTAATATCAATGGAGTAGCAGTGACTGTATGCCACAAAAATTACGTTCCACAATGTGTATTCCAGTATTTATAGTAAAAGAAATCTATAATTTGTTAAACATGGGGGCATGCAGTGCAAAACTGCCTGTTGTCCTGGTGTGACATGGGTACAGTGTGTATTTGGGCTGTTTGATGTGTGTTTTGTTTTTAGCAAGTGGGAACTGATGGACTCAGCCTTGGGCTTTATAATAAATGTATACAATAAAGAGATACACATAAATCTTAAATATACCAGTGAACATTGATTAGACAGTTGACATTAACTTAAAGTTACTTTCTGTTAGAAGGGAAATGAAAATAAGTGGCTGGGGAAGTAATGACCAGCGAAAGACTTCTAGACACAAACATATGCACACTTGTACTGCAATAACATGAAAAGCACAGCAGTCAAAATGCTGATTTTACATGAATGTAAATATAGTGCCAGGCAGGATGTTGGGAAACAATCTAAGCATAGTCACGTTGTTACTCAAAAAAGGGGAAAAGTGCAGTGCATCAATTCTTTAGAAATAAGCACTTTATGAATTTGAACATAAGAATATGTGGCACTACACTCATCTCTTTCAAAACCAGGTCTGCTATAACGCTTATCTGGTCTGTCGCTCGTAGAGCCAACCTCCATAGAGTCAGGCAGAGTGCACCGTGATGGCATCTGGCTGTGCATCAATGAAGACATATTTAGCCCCCTTTCTATAAGACTTGTCAAGTTCAGTATCAAGCTGTCACTTAAATCTCTGCTATAGATATATAGGTTAGTACTAGGCTAACTGCCCTTGTGGGCCATTTTAAACCTAGCCATTTACCCCATGTGAGAATCAAACTCTGCCCCTTGCGTCTGCAAGGTAAATACATTAACCATTATGGCAATTTCCCAACTCAACTCTCTACCATGGTTATCATGTAGCCATCCTTATATTTCCTGCACGACACAGTTGGAATAGCAAAATTAAGCTTTACACCTCCTTTATCAAATTAATATCCAGTTACAGTCAAGTTGCAAGTCATTTCCTGTAGAAGGGAAAATAAAATGAGTGGCTAGAGAAGTAATGACCAATGAATGATTGATTATTTTACGTAATGTGTATTGTGCTTTCACTGATTTTATTTTATTTTTTATTTTATTCTATGTTATGTTTTCTAAATGTAGTTGTTTGTTTTATTTTATTGTATTGTATGTTGTGTTTTCTAAATGTAGTTGTTTGTTTATTTTATTTTATTTTATTGTATTGTATGTTATGTTTTCTAAATATAGTTGTTTGTTTATTTTATTTTATTGTATTCTATTTTACTTTACTGTATTTGTTGACTGGGGTAGAGCACTGATCTGGGTGAACCATCTTCAGGTTTGACCCAGGGATTTCAGGCATATAATTGAACAAATTAAACATTAGGAAAATACTCAATACTAAACAAGTAAGTAAAGACAGGAAAGTGACAAAATCTAACATTAGGAAGATAGCAAACACAACACAAGTAAGTGAAACATTAATGTAATCATAGTATGTTTGACACTACAGTATGTTTTTAGTTTGGGAGATGGTGTTACAACTGTTATCTTTCACAGATTTTGTGAGTGTGATATGCAGCATATTGGAGGCAACTGAAGCAGTGTAAAGTACAAGTACTGATTAGTTGTTTATATAGAGCATGTGCAACAGTGGATATTGTGAAGCAAACCAGAGCATGTGTAAAGGTGGATGTTGTGAAGTAGTACAGAGCATGTGCAGCAGTGGGTGTTGTGAAGGGGAAGTAGCAAAGAAGGGTAGCACTGGAGACAGAAGACACTGGAGTAAAGGGATAGAGGAAGGATATGTTAGTGGGTTGTTATAAGTGTTCTGCTGCTGTAGGCTGTTAGTGAAAATCGCCTACATAATGTTAAAAATGAAGATAATGTTAAATACTATGCACTAAATTGTCATTTATAAATATTGTTGAATATCAAAACTATTATTATTTTACATCATTACTGACAGTGATACATTAGATCTAGCAAGTACCAATACACTGTATGCTGTCAGCTGCTGAGGTGGTGTTGGAGGTACTTGGGAAGAAATACACACACATTCTGCTACCTTCCTGATACTTAACATTAACCAATGTCTATGACATCACAGTGAAACAGAACACCATTATTATGATTATGAAGATTAAATTTGTCTTGTGTTATAACACTTGTTTTATGCAGCTAAAGCTCACTGTCATTTTAAAGCTGAAGGCATCTTTACTCCAGGAACAGGAAATTCAAAGGCCGATGGCACAACAATGACAGCAGAATAGGGTTACCACAGTCCCTCTTTGGGCAGTTGTGTCCTGCAAAAAAACTGAAAAAATGGCAAATGTCCTGAGATTTTAGGACAAAAATATTTCCTATATTTTATGTAATAGTTGCATAAAACAGTTATTCTGTTTCTGAAACACCTAAATGTTATAAGAAACAGAATAAGCAACTAAAATGCTACAAGAATAAGCGTTTATTTAGGCAAAAAAGTGAAGTTCTGTCCTTTGTACTGGCCGTGGGTATGTTTTGCCTTGCAAAATCTGACGTTTGTACAAAAAATGTCCCACTTTGGGCATTTGAAAAGGTGACAACCCTACAGCAGAAGGTCCTTGTTAACTTTCACCTTATCACCTTTGTAGTACTATCCAGTAAATTTAATCTGCAGACTTCAGTTTTATAACTTGCATTCGGCATTTAGAATAATGCTTTACTGCATAATGACCAATAAAAGAAAGAAAGAACTGTTAAATGACCATTGCTGTCATTATTACTCATTGGCTATATTGCAAGAACAAGATGAAATAATGACCGTGATCATTGAGTCCTGATAATAATACTACAACCTATTACTGACAATGTCCATAAGCAAGCAGTCTGATAAACAGAATATACATAAGTTGATGAAAAAGATTACATTTAACTAGTGTTGGGTTCTGTATCACACATTTATGCAATCAACAGTTCTGTTACACTGGTATTATGCAAAATCAAAATGATTAAAATTTGATCAAACAGCAAATCTGAATGATGCATGCATTACATTGTGAGGTGATGTAGTGCATGCCAGTAGTTACAGTTGTTATGATGTAGCACAAAATTTTGATATCATGGTTCAATACTGCTTTTTATTTATTAAAAAAAAATGGGACACATCTTGTTCAAGTAACATAAACAGTAAACTTCTTATAATACATACAGCATTTTTGTTTCACAGTTAAAATATTGTACCATCTAAACTGTGCAGAATGCATTTATAAAAGGCATAGAATTATGACTGTGAATAAATGTAACAATGATACTGCTCCATAAAACAAGTGTTATAACACAAGACAAATTTAATCGTCATAATCATAATAATAATGTTCTGTTTCACTGTGATGTCATAGACATTGTCATCTTAATAAGGACAAAAGTTTGATTTTTTTTTTGTACTTCTTGTTTTCTACTTGATCATAGCGATGTTTCAACCAAAAATTACTGCTTCATCTTTCTGTAATATATTTTGTAGTAATTGTGCTGGTTGCATGTTGTGCTTCTCTGTGTTACTGTCAATGTATTCTCCATATAGCCCAAACAAAAGTTGAAAAGGATCCTTTATGTGCTCCATGTATTACCAGTTATAGTAAAATAGGGAAAAAAAATGCTAAGAATTTTGCCGGCTTTAAAAGCCATACAGCACTTAGCATTCACTGTCAGAAAGGCAGTGTAACATGGCCTGTTACATTTACACTCACCTTTCATGCCTCTCAGCTAACCAAATTTTCACAGAATGCTCAGGTAATTGTTTCATATTTTTGATTTGTGGTTTTGGACAAACTACTGAGTACTGAAGTCAATAAATAATGACATACATTTGAATGTCAGAGCTGGTATCCTTTGAAACATGCAGGCAAACACAGTTCCTGTTATTCCAGTTAGTTTCTTATTGTAAGAAGGGACACCTTATTCCTACAGATGCAGACAGACACAGATCTTTTGTTCTGCCACTGTCATTTGCTGGTCAGTACAGGCAGATTACTGATAAGTGCTAGATCTAACCTTAACAAATTTAGCAGGGGCATGAGGTGCTTAAAATTTGTTAAGGTCTGTTATTGTGCCACTTCAGTGCTTAGCTGGTTTGTCTTCCAAACAAATAAATAATTAAATGCTACTTTAACAGGAACTGGCTCTTAATATCTTGTCGGTTAATATAATTGTATTGCTTGGTTGGTGATGGTAGTGGTGCTTGCGTCACAGTTGTATTCCAATAACCTGCAAGCAGCTGCCAACTGTTCACACTATTTTTTTTTTTTTTTTATGTTTATGGAAATTCTTGAGAAGTACTAATATAGTGACATAATATACCACAATGACTGCTACAATCGCCATTCTTTTAATTTCGTATGACTTCACAGCTGACATGTGAACAAATTACCAACTGTTGGTCGCCTCTCATTGTTGCACTGGTATTTGTTGCCCATGTTTTCATTATAATAGAGTGTTGAGAGTAACATCCTATGTCTAAAGAAGGACACAAAGTGTATCAGCATGTCAGTTTTGTGACTGTAGCAGCACTTATGACTAATTTATGCTTCCCTAGCTGTTTGCATTTTACTGCACAGTCATATGCTGTTCATTAGGAACAATGGTGACACGATTGTGTAATCATGGAACCACAATGCTGGCAATAGATACTACACATTATACTAAAGGAAAGTAGCATCGAATTTAGAGTCAGTGACACAAGACACATGTTCACATCACAGTCACAGACCACCCATGGTTTAACAATACACACAGCTGTCCTCTTTTGTATATACCTTCTGTTCACTACTGAAAATATTTGATTTTAAGTAAAAGAACTGTGAATATTTTGATTTTGTGTATATACTTTGCACTTATTTAAGTAATGACTTCCATTGCAAATACAACAGAAATAATCATTGTATGACCATTGTCTACAATGTCGTAGGTTAGTTTTGAAATTATTTAAAAAAAATGGGTTTTCTAAACCTCCACTTCTTGCCATGGTAGGAATAATAGGGGTGTTTTGCTTCAAAGTGTGACATGGTGCTTTGAAAGGTCTCTACAGAGCACATTTGCTTATGGGGGGATAGTTGAGAGGTATTTTTCAGTTATTCAGTTATTTACTTTCGAAAAGGGCAAAGAGTTTCTCTGTTGATTGGATGCCCAATAAATAAATAAATGTTATCATATATAAACATATAATTTTAACCCATAAATACAGAATACAATGTTGTTTAAACCATTTCTTCCTTTCCAGCGAATCTTGCTGGCAACCATTTCATTGAGATTGCTGTGAATGATTTGTATATGGCAGGTCATTCTCTTTTACTTTGTGTGGACAATGACTAGGCTTTACGGTAGTAGAGAAAAACACCCCAAAAGTTGACTTTTTTTAAAAATTTTTTTGGTCCCTCTTGAAACATCATATCACTGGCCCATCCCCTAGTGCCCCATGTTGACACTCAGTCTACCAGCTTATTTCCACCCCCCAGGGCATATTCTGGTATCATTTGGGCCTGTTGTTGCTCCTAAGGGCATCCTCAGGACTCATCCATCTCCACTTTTGTCCTGGGGGTTGTTTCCTTATATGTTGTACCTACTTCCCTGCTCCACCTCCCACTCTCATTGCTTGCATTTGAGGGCAACTCCTCTCTTTTAACCACACCTCCCCTAAGGGAACATCACTGATGAATATCCTTCCACCTGGCATGCCCATCCCTCCCTCCCTGGCACTATTTTGGTTGCCCAGGACTCTAATCAAACCCAGGTTGCCTGGACTATAGTCAGGGATTTATCCCTCTGCGCTACCAGAGTGTCTTAGTAACTGTGATGCTTGGTACTTTTCCTTCATGTCTTCGATACCTCTCTTGTAGCAAAGGGTATCAACTTTCTTCTGAAAACTTACCAATACGAAATGGAAAAAAAGAAATTGAAGAAGAAAGTCATATTACAGAGACAACATTGATAAGTACAAAAGTTGCATGTTTTACTACATGCCAGGCAGCCCTTCATTAGACTGGAGCTGGCAGTTAATCTGCTTGTGGCGATCAGTTACTACAGCTTCCACCCATTGTTTGAAATCGTCAACAATACACTTCAAAGAATGTGTCAACCTGACCATGCCCATCCAATCTGATTTCTTAATCCTGTTGCTGTATATAATAGAGGGCATGTTACTAACATTTCAAATGGTATAACTTATTATGCAATTACCTAAAATATTACCTACCTAAACAACCCCCGCAGAAATTACATTTCCAGTTCTGCATTCCAGTAACAAGTAAGTTCTATAAATAGCAGTGCGTCTAGGTCTGACACATTATCCAGCTCCTGCTAGTATAAGTACACCATTTATAACCCTAAAGTCGCTTACCACTTCTGTCTAGTTTTCCTGTCAGAATGAGGAAATTGCTAGGAACAAAATCTTACTCCACTGCTTCCAAAAAGCACTTGTAGAAATCCAGGATGTGTTCATGTAGTTAAAAAAAAAAAAACATTCTGTAGCAAGTAGTCAAACACAAAGATGGCTGCTGCCATTTCCACACTGCCCAAAATGTGCCTTCTGCACTCTGGTTGGCCCTTGTCCCCCCCCCAACTTCTTTTACGACCACAGTGTTGGTAGACTGTAACTATTGCAAATAGATTGCTGTCTGATGTTGCTATCCAGTGAAGACTGTGGAGAAATAGTTGATCCAGAAGCATTGTACTGCAGGAAGACTGCCTTCAGATGTAAACAGTGTATTGTATATTTGCATTTCACATGCATGTGCTGTGGTTGTCTATAGCAGCTGTACGTATAATAATAGCAGTAGAAGGTGAGTTGTAAATCAAGGGTACACACATGACAATGTATAACAGAGACAGAAAGCACTTGTCTGATGTTATCTTTAGGCTCTTAAACAGCTTCACAAAGGGCTGCTGTCAAGGTTCTCTCAGTTCCTCAACCTCTAGTGAGGGCTTCTTACTAGCTGGTGAGAACACTGACTCAAGCCCAGGAGAGATCACTGGTTGGGATTCATAGGCTGGTTTAATAAGCTCACACTGAATCCCAGCATCACTGGTTGTGGTACCCTTGGTTTTGGTGTCTGGGAAGCATAAAGACATTTGCTATGCATCCAAACACGTACTATGTGAAGACTCACTGAATGAAAGTGCCTGCTGCTTCCTATACAAAATTAATATTTTCTGAAATGTCAAAGCATATTTAACAGCTGTTGGTGCAAGATAGTTATGTCCTTAGTATGGTTCAAGCAAGCCAGATTTTAGTACCACCTCAGGCATCTGTAAGAATATCTACAGGATCATTTCTGGGGAGGCTGGTCATGCCTATCTTATGGGAGCAGAGTCAGACCAGGTCCTTCTAATGCCACAACCCCTTGGAGGTGGTGTTTTAAGGAAAGGAAGGACCATCTAAATATCTGTTGCCTCCATACTCTTGATGCCCACTAATGAAAAATATGCTTCTCAACTTACAGACATTGAAAACAGATACATAAGTCCTTAAAAAGTAGGTACATCCAGACAAAAATGTGGACCTCTAATTAGCATAAAATCTGAATACTAAATAGCAAATAACTCTTCCCACTTCGAGTAGGAATGTGGGATATTACTTAGAAACATGTCCAAAAACAGAGAGTGACAAAATGATGGACAAATATAAGCACATTATCAAAGAAACAGTGTAACAATCTGTAGACTTTAAAGAACTTTATGGCAAAGTTCTACCATATAAGGTTATTTTTGCTTCTGAAAAATGGAAATGTAAGATATGTGTCATATTTCTTTAAATTATTGGTGCAACTAGTATATTGGTGATGTAGTGTGGGTTTCTGTGTATTAGACAGCTTCAAAATTAATGTGGTGATGGGGATTCTGAAAATTTTGTGAAGACGTAAATCAAGCCTGAAAATAGAGTAAACCTCAAAAATAGGTATCGGGCCTGAACATAGGTAGATTCCTAGAAACTAAGGACAGTTGAGAGGTCTGCAGTAAAACAAGCAAGCTTCAATCCAGTTGGGGAGGCTTGTCATTCAGTTGGCAGGGGTGCAAACATTACACTGACAAAAAATAAAAAATAAAAGTAGAGAGAAAGACTACGTTAAAAGTAATTTAAACATCATTCATATGTAACTATGACTAGTAATATATGCCTGCCTAACTTTAATTCAAAGACTGAAATAATATACAAGACACTTTTTAATGTCAGCAGTCATATAGTTCAATAAAATCAGGTGAATGAATCATAGCATACTGAATAAGCTCATGCTAGGTGGCTGGAGAGATTCCTACTCCACATCATGTCAAGTACTGCAGACAGGGCTGCAGTTGCAATACATGTAACACTGTCCTTGTGTTTGCATTACCTGCTGCTAATGTTTATTTATACTTATGTCATCTATGATGTCATCGCTGGTGTCATATGATGATGTGACATTTCTGTGAACTAGTGTAAAGAATGGAATGTGAGGCTGTCACTCTCACATGTCAGCAGTCTATCCATGGTGAGTTCATCCATGCCGATAAGCAAAACCTACATATTTACAGAGAGAAGTCACAGTCACAGTATTGTTACTGTTCCACATACAGAGGCACACATTTTATGTAATGATTTATTCCAGGAACTGAAGGAATAACAGTATTAGCAAATACCCTTTTGAAAAAATATGAATGTAAAAACAGTGAGTCACTGTTCAAATTAACATAAAACAGTGCTAGAACTGCAATCAATTTCTGCAAGTGAAAGAATGATCTGCTAAGTGGAAGTACAAGTAATGCCTAGTATATGTTGACAAGTATGTCATTGTAGGTCACTCATACTGTGATCCATGGTCATTGTTAAGGTTCATTCCTTTTCGTGTTGGTGAAATGTCTTCATCAATGTATGATGTCACCTGTTTGCCTTTTGCTGGATCAGTGTCAGTAGTGTCTACCATTTGCGGTACATCAGGCTTACCTGTTCATTCCACTTTCAGACTTTTTCAAACTTCATGTGTACATGCATAATATTCATGAAGTGGTCATCTGATAGATGCACAGAACAGGTATGCAGAGACAAGTGTCAGGACCTGGTTTTCTTTGTGTAATCCATCCATACAGTATCAGTCCAGTGAACTGCCACAGGTTGAAAACTAGAATAATGCAATGCTGTCTGAGGGGGGAATATCATACCTCTCAACTGCACAGATTTTCGCAGAATTCCAGATTTTTGCCCCATATTTTTGGTCTTTTTTTCATAAAACTGATTTTCTGACAAATATGTGGTAAATCATTAAAGACTGAATTTAAAAAATAATGACAAACATTTGAGTTTCAGACTTCATACCATTCAGAAAATTCAAGCTAAAGTAAAACCTGTTACTCTATCATATTTCTAAGTTTGTAAGAACAATACTTAAAAATTGTCCCTATTTTGGGGCCTTTGTCCCACTTATATTTCTGGCTTTGTGCAGATTTCTTGCTCTAAGAGGTTGAGAGGTATGGTGGGGATGTTGTAGCAATTACTTATCACACAGTAGAATATCATAGTTTAATGATATTGACAGATGACATGGATGCCCTCTGAATATCTTGATGTCACACAGTCTGAAAAAGGAATGCACTGAAACACTGAAGTTGATATACTGATAAACGCGTCAGAAGATTGCCAGTGAGTGCAGGAGAAATGTATTACCAGCTGTCTTGAGGCTCTTTAAGGATGAACCAAGCCTTACATTTAGCATGTATACTGCCATATAGATGTTTGTAATATGTACTACCAAATGAAATAAATGAGGGTTCCTATTAAATGATCGAAGATGCATTATTTCAAATGCATCTTGATCGAACTTGAAAGCACGAAAAGGCAAAATAGCAAAATGGCATATAAGCAAATTCTTTCCCTGGGAAAGAAATCGCTTGGCCGCTTCCGTTACTTTGCCATTTTCGTGCCTGTAGTGTGATCTTGCAGTTGGTATATTTAAGTAGGGGGTGTGGGGGCGAAGCCCCCCACTTAATGTAATGTTTTATTTTTATTTATTTTTTTTTTTGTGGAACAGCGATTTTTTTTCCCTTGGAAAAAAATCGCTGTTCTAAGCGTTCAAGATGGTAAGCTTTCACTTACATGGGTTTGGTAAATCATCATTCACTTTTTTAAGCGTTCGATGATTTAACATACACCCAGTAAATGATAGACACAAACTCTGTACTAAAAGAAGTCATTAATAAAGAAATCTTTGCATCACAGGGCACAGTATCAGTGTTGACCATGCTGTCTAATTTATACATCAGTAATATAATGGGCCAAGGTATTGGCCAGACTTACAGGTAATGGTCCAGGCATGCACACACATTTATTTATTTATGTAACTTTTGTTTACCGGGAAAGTCTGACTGGGACAGAGCCCATTTTCAGTGATGGCCTGGAGAGAAACACTCTGGTTAGTGACATTGGCTGGCATTGTGTACATGTACAAAGACATGTCATAAAAATAATACTTCATTTTCAGTGTCATATCTGCTTAATGTTACATGTTTGAGACCAGTGGCCTCAAAAATCATTACTGGCATTATTCTGGATGCCCTTGGACATTCAGCAGGACAATTTCTTAGTAATAGCCACATAACTAATTCGTACCATTGCATCAGCATTTCTGCAAAAAAGTGTTTTGTCAACAAGAGTGCTACAACACTGATCACATTGTAACAGTAACAATAAAACATGCTTATTTACTCATTTGAGTAACTAAAGTGATCATTTATTCACTGGTCATACTTACTAAGTTCCATGAAAATGGTGGGCTGGGATTTAATCCCAGCCCACCATTTTCATAGAACTTAGTAAGTATGAATCACAGACAATTCAGCCATTATGTAATGCCACATATCTGGTTTTGTGTACTAGGCAGGGGGTTCCTGATTTATACACATCAATTTGTGTACTACCTTGTGTGTAAGCATGGCTTACCTAAATTAGACCCTTGTATATCACACTGCTCTGCTGTGCACAGAACACTTGCCTAATAATCAGTTCACAGATGTCCTGTGCATTCCTATGTGAGAATATGATGGATATAAAGCACAGCAAATTCAGTCTGCCAGATTCTCCATCCATGTAAATAGTGTGTGTGTAAGTATGTGTGTGTGTTTACGTGTGTGTAGCTCTTGGCATGACTCTCTGTTAGTGCCTCTGTGTGTCTGGAGTACAGGGACATTGTCTAATTGTGTGTTGTAAATGAATGTACAGAACAGATTAGTACTATAATGGCATCCAACTGAATGTGCTTAATTATATTACTCTGTACTCACATCCAAATTGTTGTAAAATAAGTTATTTGTATGCTGTATCAGCCTCCTAACAAACCAGACCATCTCTCTACTGGTCATCTGCATACCATACTGGGTACCTATCAGCGCTTTCACCTCTTCCATAACCTCATGTGTGCAAAAATTACTGCCAAATTGCATCTGTTGCTTTACTGATGGAGCTAGCTGTAACATTCATTAGCTGCTTGCAGTCAGGAAAACTAGATGGCTACATTTTCATCTTACAGATACTGTTTTTGTTAACACATTTTTAAAAGCTGCGGTCCTCTCCATGCACCATTGTAAAGCCATACACCCTGTACTACATGGAAATAGTGCTCTATTCTCTTACACCGTGCAGTGCTGGTACTCTCACTCAAACTTTGTGTTCATTGACAGTGGGATATCTCCAGCTAGCCCGACTAAATGGAACTCTGTTCCCCATACCCTTTGTCATCCTCTAACAGTTTCATGATTCTCCAAACAACTGCAGCTGTACATACAGCACCTAGGTTAATGCAAGTACAGTGAATTAGTTACTTGTATCAGCGACTGTACTGGTAATGGTGTTGATAACGCATCACTTCCGTAACAGTCATTTCCTTGTTTTTATTACACTATCTAGCCCCTTTACAGTCGCTCCGCTGTATTTGTTATACTACAGGACTACTTTCTGCAGCAGATTACAGAGCAGTTTTACTGCATCATCTGCATGTGTGTCTACAGATGTAATTACTCATCTATTATCATGCTATCTTATACTCAACATATGTGTATTTATTTACTACTTAAAAACTAGACTAGGGGTTTCTCATTACGGTCACAACATACTTAATCATAAACTGAACACCACATAGCATACAGTGTTGAGTATAAGGTAACATGCCTTTTAAGAGCAGATCCAGAAATGCATTCTACTTAAGTGACTTTTCAGAGTCACACAGTTTACAAATATAAATTCAAAAAGTAAGGCAGTGGACTACAGTCTGAAACTACTTGCTGAAAAATAGATACATAAATACAAAATAAAGAGTCACTACCACCATTTATAAAAGTATCCCATGATATTTGGAATGCTATGTAGATAACCTTTGTACCATGCACTGTAGTAGTAGCATTAGTACACTGCATGTCTCCACAACCCTCCCCGTGGAAAAGTAATTCCTCAGATCCTGTGAGTACTTACTCTGTGCAATGTAGTATTTGTGGACTGTATCCTCCTGACGACACAGCACATCATTGTGTTTTCAGCTACAACTATCCCCTTATTGTTGCTATAGTGGACCATTGCAGGTGTGACCTACATCAGCAGGTAATCTTCCTGCTGTGTTATCTGCAGATCCACTCCTCCCACAGGTAACTTCCTACCTGTGTTATTTTAGCCACAGTTGACATATTTCTCATTTCTTTATTTCTTTACCCTGTACCTGGACTGCCACAGCTTAAACCATTTATAACCACAACCATCCTTATGTGCAAGGGATGTAGCTATGTCTATGTGTCATCAACAATATAACCATGCTATACATTTTCTGTAAAATTTTTCATACAAACACAACAAAGATTGTCACGTCTAATAAAGGTTAAAGTGGAAGTCCACTGGTTATTTCCCTAATTTCTGTCATGGCATTTTTCAGTACAGTCCTCTGGGTTGTACCAAGCAAGCACTCATGCATGCAATTTGTCAGTTGAAGGCCTTGCACCATAGCCTCCATATTTCAGCTTTCAGTCTTCTGCAGGACATAGTAAAAGGCCTTTAAAAAGTCCATTTGGAATACATGAAATGTTACTCCATTGTGAATTTGTCTTGTAACCTGATCATAAAAGTGAATCATACTTAACACCTGCTCCTGGCAATAATAGTGTGCGTCTGCCTCACACAGAACCTGATGCCCAGTCTTCCTTCCCATAGGGATTTTATTCATTATTTTCTCTGTTACTTTTGACATAGTAACAGACCTCTACTTCTCTACCACTGTCACCAGAGAAACAGGCATCTACTTCGTTAATTTCTGTATAGCACAACTGCTGAGCTCCAGTCCTGTAGCAAATGTGCAGTGGCCACCTTTGGATGAGAAAATTACTATTAGAGCTTTGGCAAACATGGTTGCCACAGTAAAGAGGACTGCTGGATGTAGCCTGTCTGGACCTTCTGATGGGCCATCCAAAACAGTAGCTATTTCCCTCTCAATGTACATGATTTATATTGTTCTGTCAGTGGAACATCACCCCATCCAGATATGACACCACTCAGTACTGCATCTTGCATGGGTTTCCCCTTTCTGAATATTGAAAGAAAATATTCTCTCAGTTAATGTACTTGTTGATTTAGTTATTTAGATTTGTTAACCAGGGTAGAACACTGATCCATGAGTACCAGTTTCAGACACAGCTCGGGTGTAAAGCCACAACACTATAGCAAAAGCAAACTTTTCCAAGCATCATTGTGTAAAAGTAGTCAAAACAACAATGTACAAATAGTGAACAAAAAGTAATATTCACAGTCAGTAATGCAGTTTACAAGCAAGTAGTTCAGACAACTCTTTGGATGATACTAGAACCATATAAAGAGTGAAGAACAGTAGACCAGGAGAGAGAACTTGTAGTGAAATTAGCAAGGGATGTTAGGAGAAAAACTGCTTTTGTAGCATCAATGAGATATTAAGAGGCAATGCATTGAAGAACTGACTATGCATAGTAAGGGACTGTTAATCAAAGAAATGAGACAGTATTAAATGTATGCAGATTGTTGTTAAAGCCTTCATTAATGTGGGCTATAGGTAGCTGAGAATAAATGGTCATGGGAATGGATAAAACAAAGTGTAGAAGGGAGGGGGAAACAGTAGGAGAGGATGGCGGGTAGCAAGATGATTTATTTACATTTGTTAACTAGGTAGAGCATTGCTCCATAGCGACCATCTTCTGACTCAGCCCAGTAGCACTGTCTGGTTTAGTGATTTGCTCAGAGGGCAAATGGAGGTTGGCAGAATATAATTTCTGATGTTCTTATGTGATCTGCCTGCCATTTGTGGTCAGGCTGGCCAGCTTGCTTTTTCCCTCACTCAGTATCTCAAAGTGAATTGGCTATGCCCATGTACCAACCTTGATTAAGTTACAAATTGAAAGCATAATCTGAAATTATCATAACATGTAACTACGTCACCAAGCTCTGCTTCCAATCTGATGTCTCTTACTTTTAATTGTTTCTGTCCATGAGAACTGTGAGTCTCTACTTGGGGACACTACTAAGCCATTGTATTTAATCACTTTGTTTTTATAAATGTTTCCTAACTTCTGTGTAAGCCATTGTATATAATCACTTTTTTATAATTGTTTCCTAACTTCTGTGTAATCTATGTAAGTTTGACTATATGGAGCATTTCTCCCCGGGCCTCCACTGAAACTGGACATGTATCCAGTCGGACTATCCTGGTAAACAAATGTAAAATAAATAAATAATAAATAAATTATTTATTTTGTGAACCAAATGATGCCTTTATTATTTCAGTTATGCTTACATTTTGTTAACATACTTGGCTACTATTAAAATGTTTGTGGGCTCTTTGGCACCATTCCTAAAATGTGACTCCCACTGCTCCACAAATCTCTCTCTCATGCATATGGTAGGCCCTGTGCTGTGGTCCAGTTAGTACCCTTCCTAGCTGTGCCATGTCCATGTTCAGTTCTTTCGCTGTCCCTCTTCAGCCGTGCTGCACTGGCTACTTCTGTGGTGCATGTAATGTCTTCCACATTTGTCATATGCTAGCCATGCAAAACACATATGCCCAGCACTGGCTATTTCACCTGTACCTCATCATTTACACTGAAGCTTATAATTAAATAAGACTGCTCAATAAATGACAAAAATGTAGTTATATCCACCTGAAAAACATGCATTTGTTCAAAAACAGTCATAAATGTTATAAATAAAAGGGTCAGCCTACCTTGTCTAAAACTACGCATTTTATGTAAAATAAATGAAACAGCACTAATCCACACTAAGGTTTTGTAAATCCAACCTAGTGAAGCTTGCAAAACAACTCCCTACCACATCAAAAGTGGCTATAGTAATTAATAATGCCGATATTAAACTATCAATCTAGCACTAAAAAATTTTAACTCTAACTACAAAGAAGTGTGATTATACTAAGAGATGTTTAGAAAAGTGACAATCGTTATGTACTACAAAATGCAATCATACTAACCAAATACATGCTCCACTCTGGTGACTAGAACACACATGTGGACTAAAAAGCAGTACCTTTGTGTGAATCATTCCTTTCTGGGGAACAAAGTAGAACTGTTTCTTCAGAAACAACTGTTTTCCAGATTAAAAAGTTAGAAATCACCTTTAAGGTGTTCACATCCAGCTTCAGTAATAGCAGTGGAAAAAATGACATACAGATAGTAGTGTGAATGTCAGGGGCATGATTTTAAACTGGCTCAACCAAAAACAAGCCCAGGAAATTATAAGCAAGGTGACCACCCTTCATGCTGTTGCAACCATCATTGCTGCCTGTCTCTAGGGGCATCTACTATTGATCTGGTTTGATTGGGGTGACCTCCAGGAAGACTCACTTTCATTAACTCTACAGTCCAGCCAATGAAAATGCAGAAATCAGAGCTATTTAATGTCAAGTTGGAACAGTGAAGTGAGCGCACTGTGCGATATTAACGCTGAAGTGCGCCGTCAGATGTGTAGTGGCTCGGAGGTATTCTCTTCACCGTTCCTGGATCGCAGACAACAAAACTGCCTTCGAATGTAAATAAAACAGCACCTTTATTCTTTGATACTATTCAAAAACTAAAAACGCGATGGCACTCTGATCATCAGTGACACATTTAAAAATAAAATAAAATAAATTAGATACTAGAATATGAACATGTAGGATTCCATATGTTACCACAACTAACTTTCAAACCACAAAGAGGTCAAATTGTATCCAAACAGGAAAGCATTTCAGGGCCTTCTGCTTGGTCTCAAACCATTTAGAGATCCTAGCCCACCGAGCACTTGTAATCAATGCCTAAATCTCTAATAATTTAATAGACACACAATTTACCAGGTTTCAGTTGAAACACCAAAGCCATTCAAGCAGCCAGTAATAAAGTATGTAGATTCAAGATACTAACAACTAGAACGAAAAAACACTGCAAAATGCTCTAAGGAGCTATGTAGCTTCTTGTCCTGTCCTAAATATGCCACTAACTTTCAACTCTAACTTTTAAAATCCTACATATCCCCAAATAGTGCCTACTTCTCAGAAGCAAACTAAGAATGAAAGCTTCTTCTTAATCAGATGAACTTCAGGAGATAATAACCTTATATTCCGTAGACCTAACGTTCTAAATGTTGAGTGAAAAACTGTATATTTCTGGACAAGCACCAGCCATCTGGAACCATCACTCACAGATATCTATAAACTTTTAAACACCCAAGAACTGGATAAAGAGCTCTATAAATAGCTTCAAGACTTTCATAACTGTTCTGGGTGGCACAGTGGTGCAACGGTTAGCATTGTCGACTCACAACAAGAGGTTCTCCTGTTTAATTGTTGGCTGGAGTGCCTTCTGTGCGGAGTCTGCATGTCCTCCCTGTATTCACGTGGGTTTCCTCTGGGTGGTCCAGTTTCGTCCCACATACCCAAGACATTCTAAATTGGCCCTAGGTGTGAGTGTGTGCATGTGTGTGCCTTCTGAGGAAGGTTGGGTGTTGGGCTGACAACTCAACATCGTAAAACTCTACTGCCACTGGTTCTAAGGACACCACTGATCTGCTGTGGTGAACCCTAATGGCAGCAGCCAAAAGAAGAAGACTTTCATGCCTGTTCTACTTTGGGGCACAGGGTAATAGTCACTATATCACTGCAAAATCAGTATTACAGACTCCTTACTAAAACATTGCACCTTTTATTATTAATCTAACCACTGAATGTGTTTATGTAAGTAGTTCTTTACCATAGCATTTGTCCCTAATATTTCTTTAAACCCCCTGATTAGAGTAGAATGTATAGTAGTATTATATATGACCAAACAAACTGAATTCCCCATTTCTCACTGTATTTTCAGAGTCGTGCATACTATTTTGCACAAAAGTCTAATATTTATACCTATTGCAGAAGCACTTCACACAACATGTACTACATCACTGTTGTTACTTCATCTTTATAATCATAACTATAATTATATTCTTCGTGCATTTTGTTTGTATTGTTGCCTCATTTTGCTATATAAAATACCTGCATGATTCCTCCTATTGTGTATTTTTTTTTGCCTCTGTACCCAAGATATGGCTGAAAAGTATCATTTTATTTACCTATTAACTAAGTTATCAATGTATACATAAGTAAACAGATGCATACATACCTAATCAAATTATGTTCACTGTACAAAAAGTAAAGTTAAAGCCCAGTCCTTCTCTGCAGCTATTCAGAAGTCCCAAAATATTATATTCTATTATACTACTATCTTTATTTTATGCTCTCACCAGATCCCTGTATTTGCCATCACTTATCACTAAATAATGCATGACAAATGTTTTTCAACTAAATCTTACACTGTCAGTAATACACATTCCCCAGTTTTATTGTTCAAACATAGAGGACTGAATGCCGCTTTATTTTACACCTTGGTTTTTCGTAACAGATTGTGGTGACAACATATAGGTTTGGGTGAAAGCTCGCTCCCACCGAAGCTCTGTTCCATTCCAGGGGGGACATCGTAGCTTCTGAAACATAACATTATTAATCACACCACAATTAATTCCCAACAAAGCTCTGTGCCATTCACAGGGGACATTATGGCATGACGATATTGAGCACCTCACCACTCATTCCTCACAAAGCTCTATACCATTCATGGGGTGGCATCATGGTTACTAGAATACTGCATTGCTAACCACCACTCTAATCTTTGTCATGTAAATGGGTACTTTTCCGTTAATGGGGCAACAGCTTCTTTGGCCTTGTTAACGGTTTTGTCATAAGGAAACTTGTCGTTTGTTCTCGATATTTGCATAAATATGCAGTTTCAAAAACATCAAAATAAGTGAAATTTCCCTCTTCTGAAAGGAAATTATGAATTAAACTGCTACAATTCATTGTGCCTCTTTTTTTTGTGTTTAATATGTGTGAAGGACTGCGTTGTAAGAAGAAGAGTTCACCATCAAGGAATTCAATTGCTACTTTTAAAAGTGGTGAGTTGCCTGCCGACAAAGGGGGAGCTGTTGTGGTAATGGACTGGGAGAAATATAACAATGAGACTCATAGACAGCTCAATAATCGATTATACTATATGCCCATGCCCTTGGATCCCACGCCCACATTTAAACACCATATTGATAGTTTTATTAACTTGGCGGTGGAGGAAGGGATAATTTCCAGAACCACTTCTAAACATCTAATAGTGACAGATCCTAAAAGACAACATTTGTATTTACTACCAAAAATTCACAAATCTTTGTCAGATCCCCATGGAAGACCTATTGTGTCCAGTAGAGGTTCATTAACTGAACCATTGTCAGTGTTTTTTACCCAGTATCTACGCCCCTCTACTTAAATTTGTTAGAGCTCGTATTCAGAATACGACCGAATTTCTACAGATCTTAGCTGATACCCAAACTGAACCTGACTGGTACTTATGTACACTGGATGTATCAGCCCTCTATACCAACATTCCCCACTGGGTGGGGATTCTTGCCATTGAATATTGGCTAGAGACCTCTCAACCTTACCCACCTGGATTCAATACCCTCCTGACTGGGCTAGCAGAACACGTATTAACCAAAAATGTCTTTTACTATCAGGACAACTGTTTCTGGCAAACACGGGGGGGGTGGCAATGGTGGCATCCTTTACCCCCATTTATGCCGATTTATTTATGGCATATATAGAGGAACAACTAATTTATGATCCCCTTCATAATTTATATTTGCCAGAAATGGATATTTGGCGTCGTTATCTTGATGACTGTTGGTTAGTATGGAAGAGTGACATTGCATATTTACAGGAATTTGTGGAATACATTAATAATAATAAATGGGGTATACACCACAAACAGGCTAAACAAACCAGTAACAGGAAAATACGGGTAGGAGATAAGTGTAGACAGCAA
Organism: Protopterus annectens; assembly: GCF_019279795.1. Taxonomy (NCBI): domain Eukaryota; kingdom Metazoa; phylum Chordata; order Ceratodontiformes; family Protopteridae; genus Protopterus; species Protopterus annectens. Next base: position 1,020,857,809 of record NC_056743.1, read on the forward strand.
ATACGAACTGTTGTAAAGATAAATAAAATGTATTTAAGCGCTTTTCGTCAGCCTCCAATGCTGACTTCTTCAGAATACTAAATACCATTTAAGATTGGTATATAAATACAAGAAATCCACTTAATTGATACAGAAAATTTAAATTTAAAAGGGCAACACATATCATCCATCAATTAAAAAACACTCCTCATTTTTTCATTTATAAAATCAAGAAACAATTGATTAACATTAATTGATGGATGATATGTGTTGCCCTTTTAAATTTAAATTTTCTGTATCAATTAAGTGGATTTCTTGTATTTATATACCAATCTTCGATGGTAGTTAGTATTCTGAAGAAGTCAGCATTGGAGGCTGACGAAAAGCGCTTAAATAAATTTTATTTATCTTCACAACAGTTCGTATTTGCTGTCTGCACTTATCTCCTACCCGTATTTTCCTGTTAAATGGGGTATACAGTTTACCTGTAACCATGACAAGAACCAGATTGCCTTTTTGGATGTTCTGGTTACAAAGAATTCTGATGGCACTTTGGACACCCAAGTGTTCTGCAAATTTCCTGAATACAATTCATTATTACATGCCACTAGTCACCATCCGCCTCATGTTATTCGTAATATAACAAAATCCCAATTTATGAGACTTAAATGGATTTGTTCTGACTCCATGAAATATTATTACTTCAGGAAGGATATGGTCAATAGATTTAAACACCAGGGGTATAAGCCAGGGACCATTACCATGGCCTGTAGTCAGGTGGCTTCTAAGGAGAGGTCTGAACTGATGAAATACAGGAAGAAAAACACTCAGAATGTATCTCCAATCAGCTTGATTACTACATATGGGTGCAATGCTAACATGTTTTGTGAAGTTATCCATTGTAACTGGAATATACTCATGTCTGATGAAAAACTCGGTCATATGCTTGATGACAAGTGCCACTTGGGTTATAGGAGGAGTAAAACACTAGGGTCATATTTTAATCACTATAAATATGGGTCAGATGGCCTTAGTTGTACTTCGTGTTTCACTGTTGCAGACATCACAATTGGGTTATCTACTTGCAGTAGTCCTCAGTCGGCCTGATTAATAAAGTCTTGGGTCCTGCGTCGGTTGCTGTCCCTTCTTCCATGACGTCAGTTCATCAGGGGTATAAAACATGCAGCCGACGCCATTACATCAGTCTTTCTTGCTGTGCGGTGCCCAAAGCAGAAGCAGTTCACAAGTGCCGGTCGGCCAACTCCTGAAATTTTCATTTTCGAGTTTCAGAACCGAAGTCTTCAACTAAAGCTAAGTACCCCGTTGGGGAAACTTTTTCTTGCTCCTTACCAATGTCAGTAAAAGTTCATAATTGCATTACTTGTGGAAAGCAAATACCTCACAAAGATTTTCATTCATACTGTATTCCTTGCCTAGGCCCTGACCACAATGTACCTTGCTGTCGGTTTTGTGCTTTATTTAATCAACGCACTATCCATCATTAGTATATTTTCGCCTCTAAATATTTCGGTTCTCGGTTCAATTATCCAAAAATGTCATCGGTAAGCCATCTGACTACCAAAATTCTAAAAAAACACAAAGATAAAGACAGAGACAGGCCGCCTAGGTCCAAAGCTGCCGACAACGCTTCTCCTAAGCCAGTTGCTAGTTTGTCGGTACTCAGTGAGGCGCTTTCACAGCCCCTGATACCCACTACTTCTGATTCGCAGGCCTCTACTGAGACCCATTCAGAGTCTGGTATGCTGTGAGATGCTTCAACTGTGGAACCTGCGGATGTCTCTACCTTGGATATGTCCGGAGCCACAGTGCAGGCACCAGCTTCTGAGGGTGTATTCAGGCCTACGGACTTGCATATTAAACCGATGCCTCCTTCTTCTTTAAGGCCTAAATCTCGAACCATGCCTAGAAAGCCAATGCCCAGGCCGCATGCTCAGGCCTCTATGCCTAAAAAACAAATGATAAGAATGGCTGAAGATCTTATAACTTTAATCAGGGGAAGCCGACCACCCTCTTCTAAGAGACCTAGGACTGAAATTGTTTATGAATCTTCTGACCAGGATTCTGATTTTTCTGATTCTTCTGATGATCTGGATTTACCCTTATCTACTTATGAAGATTCTGATGCTGAGGACTCTATTCCCTCTGCTTCTCCTCCAGAGGATTTTTCTTTTGGTGAAACCTTGCACACTCTAAGGGAGCATTTCCACTGGGAAAGCCAGGATTTTTCTGATTCGAAAAAGAGGCTTAGGGATTTCTTACTCTTACCTCAGCATAGACCTTTAGCTATACCTCCTGTACTAGCCTTTGTTGATGATACCTTTTTGGAATCTAGTTTGGCCCCTGATTCTTTGCCTCCTGCTCCCAGAAAACCTGACAGATATTACAGGGTTCCTGATTCACAGAAGTTCCTTTTTAAAAATCCCATTGCGGATCCAGAGACTATTTCACAGGGACCCAGGGCATTAAGACCTCTACTGCCAAAAACCCTACCCCTTCTGATAGAGACTCCAGGGCGCTGGATAGATGGGGTAAGAAGGTTTACACTTCTGCAACCTTGGCCATTAGGGCCTTAAACTGTCAGTTTCATATGTTAAAGCATCAACAACATATTATTGGATTGCTTAAACAGAAAATGATGTTGATTCCTGACTGTGCTGAAAATAAGGAATTACAGGATTTAATGCATTCTGCTGAACAGGTTGGAAAACATACTTTGCATTGTGGGTTTGATTTTTTAGAGGACTCTTGCAGGGCTGCTGTCACTGGGTCTGTACTCAGAAGGCATGCTTGGCATAAGGAGCAATCTTTTCCTGATCATGTTAAAGCTAAACTGTTGGATGCTTCCTTAAATCAGGACCGCCTGTTTGGCAACAAAGCTGAGGAAGTTCTTAAAAAGATGAAAGATAAAGCTAAATCTATGCAAACTGTTAAAGATTTCTTACAAATTCAGCCTCCAAGATTTAGTAGGCATTGGCCCTCTAAGAATTGTTCCTTTCCGGCTCCTTCCAGGCCTTCTCAACCCAAACCCAGACACAGCAGAAATCCCAGGTTTCAGTCCCAGGGTATGCACAAGACTAAGTAGTGGGGGGCTTCCGCTTCCAAATCTGGGAGTAGTAAGACTCCCCCTATGGAAAACTGTGTCAATGACTTGATTTTAAAACTTCCAAGCACTTCTCAACTGAATGCTCCTTTAGGGGGAAAAGATTGGTCTGCAGGCCAAAAACTGGGAACTCATTACCCAGGACAAATGGAGTTTACATATAGTGTCCCAAGGATACAGATTTCACTTCCACACATTACCAATGCCAAAAGGTTGGCCAGATCTACCCCCAAATCAGTGGGCAGAGGCTCAAAAGCAAATACTCTCTATTTTAAAAATAAAGGCTATTAAGACTGTACCAGAAGAGGAAAAAGGACAAGGTTTCTACTCAAGACTTTTCCTGGTACCCAGAAAAGACAATTCGTGGTGTCCTATTCTGGACCTGTCTACTCTAAACACCTTTTTGGTGATTCCAAAATTCAAGATGCTGACTCTTCACCAGTTGCTTCCTATGCTAGGAAATGATGCCTGGATAGTAACACTTGATTTAAAGGAAGCATACCTGCACATCCCAATCAGGGAATCTTGCAGAAGATACCTACGCTTCAAAGCAGACTGCAATCACTACCAGTTCTCTGCACTGCCCTTTGGCTTAACTACTGTGCCCAGTGTATTCACAAAGTGCCTAGCCCCAGTCCTCACATTTTGCAGGCAAAGAAATATTCAAATATACTCATACCTGGACGATTGTTTAATTCAGGCAGAAAGCCAGGACATACTTTTGAATCATCTGGCCTTTGTACAAAGGGTGCTGACTTGTCTGGGGTACACCATAAATTAAAAGAAATCATATTCCTGGGAGCCAGCTTGAATACAACTTCCCAGATGGCTTTCCTCACGCCAGAGAAACAAATTCATTTGACAACCTACTTCAAGCAAGTGGCCACAAAAACCCTACTATCTGCAAGGCAAATACTACAAGCCTTGGGGTTCATGGTCTCCTGCATTCTTCTAATTCTATATGCAAGACTGCATATGAGGAAACTACAATGGTATCTAAAAAGCCTATGGTGTCAACATTCTCAGGATCTAGAAGCAATGATACCTTGCCTACGCCTAGAGTTTCTTTGGTGGGCAGAGGCCTGCCACCAAAACAAGGGACTACCATTCACACCACCCCCTGCCGCCCAAACCCTAACACCAGACGCATCAGATTATGCATGGAGGACTCACCTGGCAGGGAAGTGCATTCAGGGCAAATGGAACTCAAGTCAAATGCACTTGCATATCAATCAACGAGAAATATTAGCTGTACAGAATGTTCTGATAGCCTTCAAGGACCACATTCTTCCAGGACAATTAATGGTAAAGATGGACAACACCACTGTTATGTAATACATAAACAAGCAGGGTGGTACACATTCTTACCTCTATGCAGACTAGCCATGGCATTGTGGAACACAGCCCTGAGCTACCATGTGCATATACAAGCTCAATTCCTGCCAGGAACACTAAATACACTGGCAGACGAACTAAGCAGAAACCTCATGGTCCCACATGAGTGGAAGCTGGAACCAAGGATTTTCAACATGTTGACAAGCAAATGGGGAGCCCAGATATAGATCTGTTTGCCTCCCCCCCAGAACTATCAATTGGACAAATTTTGTACAAGGGCTCTCCACAAACAAGCTTGGAAAATGGATGCTCTGTCCTTCAGCTGAAAAAAACTATCAGTTTATGCCTTTCCTCCTCTGCCTCTGCTCTCCAAAGTACTACTAAAGATCAAATAAGACAAACCAAGGACGATTCTGATTGCACCAGACTGGCCACACCAGCACTGGTACCCCCTCTTGTGCAGTGTGTCACTGTTGGCCCCATGGCACCTGCCTCAGACTCCTACCCTATTGTCTCAGCAGGAGAACCAGATTCTGCACCCTCAGCTTCATACACTGAACCTAGCAGCCTGGCTAATTACCTAATCTCTCCTTTACCATCCCTCAGTAAACCAGTGATGGATATCATTTTAGAGGCAAGGAGGCCTAGTACTAGAAAATCTTATACTGAAAAATGGAAAATATTCTGTGCCTGGAACCAATCTCAAGGGATGAGCACAGCAGTGCCCAATTTACCTCAGATTTTACAATACTTAACTGAGATGCTTCACAAGGCATTGTCTTTCTCCTCCATCAAAATTCATGCCTCAGCCATTTCAGCTCATTATAACACAGAACCTCCCCTCTTCTCTCATCCACTGTTTAAGCAGTTCCACAGAGGGGCCAAAAATCTACGACCACCAAGGAGAGCTCCAACTCCAGCCTGGGACCTTAACTTTGTTTTGGAAAAGTTCACCCTTCCTCCTTTCAAGCCAGCTGCCACTGTGGATTTAAAATTCTTCTCTTGGAAAACAGCTTTCCTTTTAGCAATCACTTCAGCAAGAAGGGTATCTGAATTACAGGCACTCATGGCAGTGGAGCCCTTCATCATCTTTCATGCGGACAGGGTGTCCCTCAGGACCAATCCCTTCTTCATGCCCAAGGTGGTATCCAGTGTGGCCCTTAATCAGTCCATTCATTTGCCAACCTTCTTTCCTAACCCACAGAACAAAGGGGAATGGATACTGCACTCCTTAGACGTGCACATACAACTTAGATTCCACTTGGACAGGACTAAACCTCAAAGGAAATCTGACCAACTGCTGGTGGCATTTGCTGCAGGGGCAGAGGGGAAGGATATTTCAAAGCAAATTATTTCCAAATGGATAGCCCATTGCATTCATTTCTGCTACAAGCAGCATGGAAAACCTATCCCACAGGGGATCAGACCCCACTCAACCAGGGATGCATCTACCTCTACAGCCTTTCTCAGAGGCGTCCCTACCAGGGACATCCTAGAAGCTGCTACCTGGAGTTCAGTACATACTTTCACCAAGCATTACCATCTGCCAATTTTCTCTAAATCCAGAGCTGGCTTTGCCACTGCAGTCTTGCAGGGCCTTATAGCTGGTCCTAATGCTATCCAAATTCCTCCTCCCATCCTTAACTTTGGGAATCTACCCAATTGTGATGACTGCAACAGTAAAACATGAAGAACATAGTACAGTTGTGTACACTTACCATAAATGTAGATGTTCGAGTGTATTTACTGTTGCAGTCCTGGTTACCCTCCCTGCAGCCCCCTTTCTTCTTTTGGCTATACCTCTGCTCTACTTTACTATGCTCAAAAGCTTTTTGGTGTATTTGCTTTTTTGTTGGAGGTATAACCTTGTATATTTATAGATTTAATTGCTTCCCATTAGGGGGACACCTGACATCTGGGGCAAGAAAAACTGATGTAATGGCATCGGCTGCATGTTTTATACCCCTGATGACCTGACGTCATGGAAGAAGGGACAGCAACTGACACAGGACCCAAGACTTTGTTAATCAGGCCGACTGAGGGCTACTCCAAGCAGATAACCCAATTGTGATGACTGCAACAGTGAATACACTCGAACATCTACATTTATGGTAAGTGTACACAACTGTACTATGTCCCCCATGGGTGTTTTCCTTGTGGCCATTGTGTCCATTGTATTATGATGAATCAAACCAAATGCTTCAGTAGCCATAATACGGGTAGGGTATTTGATATCAGATTTTTTGCTAATTGTTCTTCTGATTGGGTTATCTACTTAGCTACATACTCCTGTTCGGCATTTTATGTGGGCCAGACATCTAGACCTGTTAAACACTGAATCAGTCAACATCTGAGTGATATTAAACTTAAGAAAATCACCAATGCTCTTTTTAAGCATGTTTTGTCTCATCCAACTGCATCCTTTAAATTTACCATTATTGATATGGTCAAGGGAAACCGAGGTAATAAAATTGGCTGGCACACTATCCTTAACCAAAAAGAAAAAAGGTGGATAATTAGATTAGGTGGATTACTTCCACCAGGACTTAATGAGCAATTGTGAACAGCCAATGATCATGTGTCTTTGCCTGAATTGGTTCTATATATATATATATATATATATATATATATATATATATATATATATATATATATATATATATATGGCTTTTTGTGCAATTACTCCCTACACTGAGGAAGGCATTGTTTTACTTGCCAAAACCGGTCTGTTTTGCCATATTTGGAATAAAATGATGCTTCTACACCACTATGCGCTGGCTATCTCATTTGGTTTGGAAACAGTAAAATAAAGGTGTTGTCCTGTTAACGGAGTAGCACATCTGAAAACTAGCCTGTTTCTAATAACATAAATGAGAAGAAGCTGCAGGGAATACTTATGCAAGCACGAAAGTGGCTGCTCTGCTTTACAAGCCATATCCGGCCTCACACGTGAAGCTAATACAATCAGCTTGGTCAGTTGCACGATGACGGAAACATTACAATGAGGCCAGAAAAGCTATTGGCCCATTAACGGAATGTTGTAGTACCAGCCTAATCCTTCCATTTTTTAAGGTTAACTCTGTTCTCTTGCTCTCCTTTCCACTAACAAGCGCTCACTGTTAATTGACTCATAATGATTCACAAAAACATTTAAAACTCATCATTCCTGTTTCTGCCCTAATACTATCTCTCAATTACTGCATGGTACATGTCGATTACATTCGCTTTAATGAAGAGCACATAGTTAACCAGTACTAATACTATCTCTTAATTACCGCATGGTACTTATCGATTACATTTCTTTTAATGAAGAGCACATAGTTAACTAGTACTACCACTGTCTCTCAACTACGGCATGGAACTTATTAATTACATTCCCTTTAATGAAGAGCACACAGTTAGCCAGTACTAATACTATCTCTCAACTACTGCATGGTAATTATCGATTACATTCTTTTTAATGAAGACCACAAAGTTAACCAGTACTAACATTATGTCTCAGTTACTGCATGGTACTTATCAATTATATTACCTTTAATGAAGGGCACATAGTTAACTAGTACCTGCACCATTCCTTCAAACGCCACAACCCATCATTCTCTCCCACCACTACTTCTCAACAGATCTATGTTAGATTATCGAAGTTCCAAAACTTCGAAATTCATATGGCTGAGACCATATGATCGAAATTTTGAAACTTTGAACATTAAAAAAAATAAATAAATAACAAAAAATTATATTTTTAATGTTTTTGCAAGGGGGGACAAGCCCCCCTGCACCCCCCACATAGGTGGCTGTACCCCCCACACCCCCTGCTAATTAAATATACCAACTCTGAGATTGTACTACATTGCAGAAAAGGGTACCATTTCCATTCTGCGCTGTGCCGTGATCTCCATTTAAAACATCTGAAGTTTCAAAATGTCAATTATGGTCACAAGCATATGACGTTTGAAGTTTTGAAACTTGATAATCTTATTGGGATCCTTCTCAACTATCCCTAAAACTTTTTTCTGTTCACATTATATGATGCTCATACCACATAAATGGAAGCAAGCTCATTACATAATATTTCAGATCAGCCTAACAGGTAAAAAATCTTCCATTCTGTTTTTTTTGGTTGTTTCTTCCTGTCTGGTAATATTGAACCCTAACCTGCTCTATTATTAAACACCCAAATCTATTGTCAATACCCTCTAAATACCCATTTCTATGCTGTGACTAACCATCCCTTTCTTAAGTTCAGACTTATAAATGCAGTTTCTAAAAACAATGAATTCAGTCAAGTCCATCTCTGGCTCTAGTATGAACTAGGTATAGCAGGACTCTAAGAGCCGGCCTGGCTAAAACCTGATTCACATAATAGTGACCTACAGTTTCCCCAAGTACAGGATCCTTCACAAGGATCACCCTAGCTCCATATCTGCTGGTGGTTGTCTCCTTGAAAAACACCTATCCTGTACCAAAACTGCAACTTCCTCTCTGACACATAGGTACTTCCCGAAACGGCTAACAACTGACCTACTGCTGAACCAGCGGGCTTACATTTTTACCTTCCTCTTAAAGTTATGCACATTTATCTCCAAAAAAAACTAACACTATCATAATAGGAAACTTCATCAGAAAGATTAGAGGCCTAAAAATGATCCTTGACTACCAAGACAGACTAGGAGCCTTATCTCTGTACTCCCTCTGTCTTATAAACTCCTGCATGGGGCTCTATGCCTGGCATTCCATGTCATTAAAGACCCATCCTTCATATGACAAGCAGCTACACAAATACCCAAACCAAGGATTTTTTTTAAATCTTTATTAAATCATCATTTTAATTAGTGACATGTATATACATACATTAATTGAAAAGAAAACAGACCATACTAATATTTTACATTTATTATTTTGATGCAATATAGAATATACTTTAATAGAAGAGAAAACAAACTATACTAACATTTTACATTTATTTTCATTTTAACAATTTTCTTTCACTCAAACATTACATAAATTGCTCTATTCCTGCCTATATATGGATTCTTTGGCTTTTGTCAGTTTGAATAAAATTGATATTTGAACTGTCGGCACACTTTGGTTGACATATACAGATGGAGACAGACGTGAGATTGACAGTCCCTGGGATAGGGGATATCCCCTATCCCCGGGGATTGTATGATCTTGGAGTTAGTATAAATATAATTAGCAGGTGGTGCAGAAGTGCAGTCCCATACATGTGGGATGTAGGAGGACTTGCCCCATGCAAAAAACACAATTTATTTTCTTTTGCATGTTCTAATGATTAGCCTTAGAGCATGTGCTGTAGCATGTCAATGTGTTCTTGTTGATGTAAATGTGTCACCGTTAAGCATGTTAACATTTGTGTGGATTGACTATTATGATTAGCTCATCATTAACCAAACTGTCTCAAGAGTGAAATCAAACACAGTGATCTTTTTATCGATGTTCAAATCTAAAAAGATCAAACCAAAAAAAAAAGACTAAAAAATAATATTTTTGTACCCTTTACACCCCCTGTATATTATATACACCATCTCTGAGATAGCACAATAGTGATGTAAAGACAAATTCCCAGATCCCGATATTCAGTGATCTTGCAAAGAAAGCAGCCAAAGGCTGAAAAACTAGCCTGTAAGAACATTCGCTCTTAAAACTGCAAATATATATCTGTGACTTACTCTCTACTGGTCTCCAGCTCATTTATTCTCTAAAATCAAACATCAACAAAACAATAAATGGTAATCACAGAGGATTTAGACTGTATTTAAATGCATCACTTCTGTGGGCAGGGCTGCAATGGGCAAATGAATTTTACAGCATTATTGATTGATTGATTGATAGATAGATAGATAGATAGATAGATAGATAGATAGATAGATAGATAGATAGATAGATAGATAGATATTTGATGACTGGGTAGGTTGGTTGTTGTACTGACCCTTTTCAGCAATGATCCAGGCTCTGACTAGCAACAAGAAGAATACAGTTATATATTTACAGGGTTATTATATATCAGAATATAGTCATGCACTTAACATTTTGAGTTAATATATTCTTAGCCAACTGTGTTTATTCAAACATGTGACTATATTACACAATACCAGTATGTGTGGTGCTTTAACCAGTGTCCTTAAAGCATGCACATTTGGATTTCTTCAGAAAATGATCTTTCAGTGTTGCCTTAAAGCTTTTCAGTGTTTATTGTTTCCTTGTGTTTAAGAGGACGTTGGTTCCAAATAGATGATCCAATTCTTGTAAAAGCTTTTTCTCCAACGGTTGATTTGAACTCAGGTCTAGCTAAAGTAGAGGTGTCATCCTGATATTCCCTAAGACAGAAGGTTTCATCATTAAATTGCAGTTTTGCTTTCACATTGACATAGTATAATAATTTTGAATAGCACTGAATTTTGTATTGGTAGACAACTTATTGACATTTGATTACCAGGATAGTCCAAAGCCAATTTTCAGCGAAGGCTCAGGGAAAAAAGCTCCAAAGTGTTACAAAGCATTTTAAGAACAATAATTTTACAGTCTTTAAAAATAATACAAAAAGCAAATACAGTTTAAATAATTATAATAAATTAGAAGTAATATGAAAACATTGGTTAAGAATAGATACAAGTTACATGGCAATGAAATTTTAGCCAGTTTACAGAGAAATTAAAGACAAATTAGTATAATACGAACAGAAATTGCAATATGAAGTGAGGGAAAACAGGTTTATGATATATTTAGAGAGAAAGCCAGGGAAAGAGAAATTAATTGATAGAAGTAAGGAAGTGAGTGAAGAAGGGAGAAAAGGGAGATATAAGGTATGAATAGGTATCAATTCAACTTTAGGGATATCGTTTATCCTGATGTTGAGCAAGAACAAAGACAGCTTTGGGCTAGAAACTCTTTCAGAATGGTTTTGAAGGATGGGAGGGAGGGTATTGTTCAGATTGATAGAGATAAGGAATTCCAGGCCGTAGTAACATGGTACGAGTACAAACAATGCCCATCAGATTTGATAGGTTAGTGGCTAGACAGGAGTTTTTAGTCATTGGATTAGGAACATAGTTTTCTAGAATGTTATTTAGTGCTGGACAAGCAGATGGATTCTGGATAATAGGTAGTAAGAAGCTATGTATATATTAGTTGATAGGGTAGTTCCAACCATTTTAGCTTTTTAATGCTATACAGTGATGGGTTCTGAAAGGGGCGCTGTATGCAAATTTAGCAGCTTTGTTATAGCATTGTTCAAATATGGATTTTTGTGATGCCTGAAGGTTAGTAAGGGTGGGAGCACCATAAAGAAGTGTGGAGAGGAAATATGTAGTGGCAAGCATAGCTTTACTTCCATTGGTGAGAAAGTTTTTTGCTTTGTAAAGCATCCTTACTTTATGATGAGTTTTTCTTATGCAATTTAACATATGCAGGTTGAATTTAAGATTATCATCCACTATCATCCCAAATAATTTGCTATGAGAAATGACTTCAATGTTTGTATTCTCAAAAGAGAAGACTTTACTTTTTGTTTTTTCATGTGAGAGGGATTGGGGGGGGGGAGTAGTAGTTTTTTTTTGTTTTTTTTTTTTGTAGGGGAGTCTAGCATGAGTTGTGAGCTATGAAGTCATGTTTCAGTCACTGTTAAAGTTTTCTGAGTAAGTTTTTAAAGGTGTGCACATTGTCAGATGTGTCATCTGCATACTGTATTTAGGGAGGCCTGTTGTGTGAATTTTGGAGGGTGTTGGTGAGAATGTTAACTAGGAAGGGATAGAGTTGTGTGGTACACTGGTAGTGACTCAGAGGTATGAAGGCAAGGGGAAGTGTCATTTTACTGACTGATACCTATTGGATAGGTAGATTTTGGACCATAGACAGGTGGGCTGAGAAAGACCTAACGAGGGCATCTGAAGTAGAAGTTTGCTGTGACAAACTATATTGAAGGCTTTAGACAAGTCTAGAAATAATGAGGAGATTAGTTTGACAATATCTCTAGCTTTACCGACAATATCTATATGGGTTAGAAGTGCAGTGTTAGTAATATGGGGAAGATGGAAGCCACGTTGTTTGGGGGATAGGAGTTCTTGCTTCAGGAGACAGTTTAGCAATTGTTTTTGAATACATTTTTCAAGTATTTTTTGGTGGGGATAAGATTGTTGTAGGTCTAAAGTTAGTAATGTCTGTTGAATTTCCTCCTTTGTGCAGAAGGATAATATGTGTTTTTTTCTAGAGATATGGACTGTGGGATTCCCAGACTAACCTATTTATAAGGGCTGAGACAGGATATGCCATGCTATCAGCTGCTATTTTAAGGTATTCACTTGGAAGGTCATCAGTTGAAGTAGAGTGTGTTCTGAGTTTGTTTGAGTAGTTTTATATAGGAAGTAGGCACAGATTTGAATGTGAAAGTGGATGTGGTGATATGTGTCTGATGGGTAGGTTTAGGATTAGATGTTGAGGAATCCTTGGTTAGGGATGCTATACTACCTATCAAATTGGAGTTGAATTGTGTTGCAGTTTCAAGTGATGAGTTATGGGGGATAGGTTTGAATTTATGACCAGGATGCAAGATGCCTTTAATGGCTGTCCAGAATTTTTTATGATTGTGTTTACTATTATTCTGAAAGTTATTATAGTATAGTGTTTTATCTTCATTAACTTGCTTTTTAGCACTACTGTGAAGCATTCTGAAGTTTTTAAGAAATTGTGGTGTTTTACACCTTTGCCATTCTTTCCATGCCTTTTCTCTACCCTGCATTAACATTCTCCTCTTTATTATTTGTTTTTAGTCTCTTTCTTCTGGGATGTGCAAAGCTATTTAGGATATTCAGGAGAGTATTAAATTCATTTACAGCATCATCTAATGGGAGGATTTTTAGGAAGTTCCAGTTAATAGATGATAGGTTAGTAATGAACATTTCCAGGTTAAACTTGGAAAGGTTGTATGTTATTTTAGAAACATGCTGTTTAGGTGGATATGTGAGATGTCTACTTGTATAGACTGGGAGATGATCACTGAGAAAGGATCATAGGAAGTTACTAGGCTATTGGCCCTGGGGTCCTTATAAGCTTAGCCAAGAGTTTAGCCCATGTTTAGACACGTCAGCACCCGATTCCCCTGTCCAGCAGGGACACAGGTAGAATCCCATGGGTGTATTTTCTGTTAGTGGATCATAGGAAGGTAGGCAGTCAGACATTGTACCTGAATGGGTGTATTTCCTAGGGTCTAATACTAGGATCCAGTCTAAAAGGGAATTTGATACCTTGCTACAATGTGTGGGGCTATTAATTAGTTGTGTGAAACCAAATCAGTTTATGCTAGATGTAGCAGAGTTAGAGTTTATGTCCAACCAACTGACATTCACATCACCTGGTAGTATTATTTCTTGTGGAATTGTTATGGATATGCAATGCAGAACATCTTCCAGTGTAGCTGTATTGTCACAAGGAGGGGTGTAAAGAAAGGTAATACATATTCATTTATAATTGTTTAATTTCAGGAAAGTAATAAGAAGCTCTGCTGACTTGAATTGTGGTACTGGTTTGTTGCAAGGGGAAATGTGGTACTTGTTAGGAAATAGTAAAGCAATACCACCAGCTTTCCTCTTTATATGGTCATTACGGATGATATTATAGTTGGGAGGTGTAATTTCAGAGTCATTTATGTGGGGTTTATGCCAAGTTTCAGTTACAGTGAGAGTATCATAGTTTATGTTGGGTAATCCAGGCACATTGTTCAGAGATTTTATTTCTTATGCTTCTAACATTTATGGCAGCAAAAGTTAGATTACTGGGGTTGGGGCTGACTGCTGTAGGGTTAGAGTAGTGTGTGGAAGAGAATTGTCCTGATGTTCACTGTGATAGGTGGGACCAGGATTATGATAAATGTCTCCTAAAAGTATTTTGGTATGTTGGGGAATTACTGATACTTGTATTCTTTGAGAGTATTTTATCCTTTTCTGCATATTCTATTTTTCAGCTATTTGTATTCTGTAAGTGTTAGTCCTAGATTACAGTGAGAGAGGTGATAGATTATTTTCAAGATTGGGGATGAGAAGATTTCTGACTGCCATTCATCACATGAATCTTAAAGTCTCCCAGTTGAACAACAGAGGCAGTAAGTAGTATCATATCAAGAACCTTAGCTGTGGTCTCCAAGAAGGCTGAATTCTCTGATGAGCTGTCAGGTGCATATACACAAACAACGGTGTTTTCCTTTCTATAACCCACAGTCGTATTACTAAAGTGACCCTCTAGCCTACTGAAATGAATATCAAAATCACTTATTTGCTCAAAGCTGCAGTGAGTTAGGCCTTCTGCCCTTGCTGTACTGTTTCATGCTGTCAGACTACAAAAGATAAGTACTTATTTTCAACTGTTTTCTGCACTTCTGATTAAAACAATATTTGCTGCATATCTGTTTAAATTGTGCAACTGTTTTTTTAGGCCTAGTGAATTCAGTCCTTACCTCTGTTCTGATCTTTGTCTCCTTTTTGTTTCTCTGTCTATTCTATGCATTTTACTTGTTGCTGTACTTGAAAAACACTAGCATAGAGCTGAGTATCTATTACTGTTTGTGTCCTTTGGAGCTTGTCATACAATATTTTGTCTAGAGAGGCCTAGCTGTTTCTTTGTGGGAAGGAATTCAGTCTGGTCTGATCTGGCTAGAGATACTACACAGGGCTCTGTTTTTTTATTGGATAATTTGGCTGGTTCCTGTTTCTCTGCCTTAAATGGCCTGTGTTTAAACCAGTTTGTACTTGTTTGCTCAAAGCTGCAGTGAGTTAGGCCTTCTGCCCTTGCTCTGCTGTTTTATGCTGTGAGACTACAAAAGATATGTACTTATTTTCAGCTTTCTGCACTTCTGATTAAAACAGTATTTGCTGCATATCTGTTTAAACTGTGCAACTGTTTTTAGGCCTAGTAAATTCAATCCTTACCTCTGTTCTGATCTTTTATTCCACCCACCCGCCCAAGTGTTGTTGTGGTATTAGAGCTTGGTGGCTTTTGAGTTGCCTGCCTATACTGTAGATTTGGTGTTGGACACTCCACCCTCAGTCTCATTACATTGGCTCATTCTGCTGAGTACAGTGAGATCAGTTGTGAAGGCCCACATCTTTGGGTTCTTGACATTGAGTTCTCTTCTGTCTGCTTACTTTCTACTAACAAAAAAAATGCACCTCTTCCTACTTGATTTTGCTGCTTGTCCTTGGGTGTTCAGCTGCATTTGGTTTGCCACATTTGCCACTGCTTGTCGGTAGTCTTATACCTTATTTAAGCTGTTTTCTACTGTTGTGATTGTGAGATAATTTATCACAGTTGACTGCGGTGGTGGTGCTGCGGTAGCATTGTCGCCTCACAGTAAGACGTTGTCCTGTTCAATTCTCAGTTAAAGCGTCTTCTGTGTGGAGACATGCATGAATGGGCGTACCTTCTTTGAAGGTTGTGCGTCAGGGCCAGCAACTCGGCATGTAAAAATCTACTGACAATCATTAGCGGACCGGAGTGCCGCTGTTGCGACCCCTAACCAGGAAAAAGCCAAAAGAAAGACTTTTTAAAGCAATTTATTGACTAACTGCATTTCATTACTGATTCTGTCCCCCAGATTTACTAATCTTTCATGCAGGAATCGATTAGTCCTGCACAGAAGCAGCCATTTAGGAGCAGGACTGCAGCGTGCAATACATAGTAATGAGGCACGCTGCCTGAGCTCCTAATCTTACATGGAGTGTGTAAGACTGCAGGGAGCATGTCTGAGAGCATAGCTCTCAGAATATACATGCCCCTGCAATGAAGAACAGCTGAAAGGGCTAAGAAATGAGTGAGACCACTCATAGGTGTCCGCATATCCCCACCAACAGTACCCCCCGTGTACAGCAGCAAGTATATAGAAATAAAATGAACAAACCCTTTTATTTTTTTTAAAACTCCAATTAAATTTAACCATAGGTGCGTGGGTGTGCCCAACACTTAGCTATGGTTAATGCAGCTTAAATGGCTGAAGGGGATAACAAGGAAGATATATGCAAATGAACCAGCATAGCAATAGTGTAGTGGGCAGAGCATTCACCTTATGAGCAGGCATTCCCGGTTCTAGTCCCACTGCAGCACATTCCATTTTCCCTGGCAAACCATGTTATGACCAATATTTTTGTTGCATAACCCACTAAATAACATATATTTATGAACTGGAGTACTGTAGTAAATGCACATGTGAGGTGTCAGTGTCATAATGAATAAAGCACTAGTAAGCAGGTATAAGCACCAATAAGCAGTAGTAAGCATATATAAGCACTAGTAAGCAGGTTTAAGCCCGTTTGTGCAGGGGTAAGCAATGCAAACACAGGCTAAGCAATACTGAAGCTAACTCTCTGTAAGCATATGTAACTGGAGGTTAGCATTGCTTACCCTCGCGCAAACCCGCTTACATATGCTCAAAAGTGCCTTATTCACTCTGTATCCAATGGCCCTTGCTCTGCCCATCAACAAAATAAACAGTCTTGCAGGTCTTCAACCCAAGACCCTATACACTATAGTCACAGTAGTTAACCACCAAGCCATCACAGAAGTCCAGAAGAATGAGGTATCAGCAAACAAGTCTTCACTATAGTAAAATCAAACTGAACCTGTGAAAGGAATCGGTATACAGACATATGCTCCATAACCCACTACATAACATAAATATGTGAACTGGAGTACAGCAGTAAGCCCAGAAGTCAGGTGTAATTGTAATAGAGCGTTGAAGTCCCCAGTAAAACACAAGGACCCCATACAGTGTACGTACACATGAATCATGGATACCAGGCATACATATAAGATGTAATGAATAATAAACTAATGCAAAAAAGGAAATATAATGCAAAGTCAAATGTAAGCAATGCTAAGCATTGCACAGGCCAGCTTAGGAGGTGTAAGCAATGTGTAGGGCAGCTAACTCAATGTGCCCAGTGTTATATCCCTTTAAACAATGCCAACTGTGGGTAAGCAGGTTTGCCCATAGCTTAGCCTTTTCAAAACTGGCCAATCACGAAAAAGTGCGGGAAATCCACCCTACTTAAACCCAAGCGGTGGGAATACAAATCATAACTGGTTGAAGCTTCCCTTGCAGGCACTATGTCAGGAAGGGGAGAGGGTATGTGCTTTTGGGCACAGCGCTGGTGCATCCAGGAGTCCAGAGTCATGGCAGGACTCCTTGTCAAAGACCATGAATAGAGACTGCTGTAGGGCAAGTACCAGGGCACCCAATATAAGGCGGATGCCTGGGACCGTCTTGCCTGTGACCTCACCAGTGCCACTGGCATACCCCGAACTGATGAGCAGGTCAGGCATCACTATGCTGACCTGAAGCAGCATAAGAGGGACCTCTTGGACCAGTGGATTTAAGAGGCTAGAACTGCAAGGGATGTTCCAGCTGTGTGTAAGTATCAGTCCACTACCTGTTTAATAATTGCCAGCTCATGTATATCATGGATACGTATGGCTAAATATTCCTCTTATGTCCTCCACAGCTGCAATTGAGTGATCAACAAACTAGGAGGCCCATGGCAGTCGCCTGGATAGGATGCGATACGAGGCAGGTCAGTAATACTCTTGCATGTACTGTCATAGGAAATAAATCTAAAAGTATTAGTAAATTAATTGCCTGTATAAAGCCTGTATTGTTTAAGGTAAGTACTGCATGCACTGGAGAATATGGCAGGAAAAGACTCGTACAGTACGTACGTAAATAAAAGCATAATAGCCTGACAATAAAGGTCTAACTGCTGGACTGCATGTGTATCCTCTGGTATCATGTGGTAATGTAGATTTGCATTCACATAATAGTACTGTTGTAATAAGCCCTTTTACCCACACCGTGCACAATAAATAGAATGTGTAGAAATGCCTGTATATGACTGGTGTAACCCCCAGAGGCCATTTAGTACAACTGAGAAACACATATACAGAAAACAGGGAAAAAGCAGACAAGAAAACCCAGAAAGCACATGCAACTGAGATGTGAACTATTGTTTTTTTAGCACACATAGCCATGGTTTGAATGCTGCCCGTGGCAGTAGTCTGCATACAGAATCATACCCCACAACTGTACAAATATGTCCAGAATGTCCAGTAAAATGGCCCATATCTGTTGCCTGTCAACCTGTCCCCCTGGGAAATCAGTGGGATGATCCCAGACATATAGGCAGAAAACAGGAAATACAACTGATTGACACACATCTTTGAGAACAAAGCTGGCACACTAGCAACTCCCCAAAACCTTATGCGACTAAGAAGCCACATTTGTCCCATTTACACCCCCATCTTGTCATGCAGTGGCCAGGGTGTGTACAGTAACAGAGTGAGATGTATGTGCATAATAGTAATGTGGAATCTGGTATTGTGTGTGGCAACAATCAGGTAGTGCTAACAAACATTTCTCCCAAAGGTCTGTCAGATACCAACACTGTGCCCAGAAATACAAGAATGATATCCTGTACTGGTGCTGTTTACAGTTCATGTATAATGATGACTACAGCCGTATCACTGTCCAAACTAAGGCTATAGGGTAGTGTAGTAAGACTTGTAAGGTACAGATAACAGCACTGACTAGGAAAGTAATGTGGACTACATAAATATACTAGTTGTTAATTGACATGTTTCTCCCCCCACCATATCTCCAACAATAAACAACATACCCACTCCAACCGGTATGTAATGACTCCAATGTTCTGATAATGTCCTGTTGTTTGATAAATACTTTAATTGTTCCCAAGCATGTGCTATATTGAATTATTCCAACACTGGTGTCATGGTGCCATCAATGTACCTGCATGCTGTTCTTATTACTACTGTGGTCCCATATATGCATGTGTTCTGTTTGCTATGCAACTGTTCGTATCTGATGTCTGGGTTAATGGGAACATCTATGCATGCTGTTATACCTAACCCTGGAATGTGTTGTATATTACTAACCCACATATGATGATAAAATCTAAACACTATAGCAAGTTTGGGAAGTCTGGTCCCAGCAGACCCACCTGTCCCACCTCAGATGGCCGTGGCACTGGGCACCAGCATGTCTGGGTCCCAACCCTGGACCTCCCTGTCCATTGGTCCTGCACCACCTTCGGTTGGAACCACCTCAGGGGATGGGGCTTGCCCCCCCCAGGAGTGGGCACGGACAGGAACCTGTCACCAGTCGCCAGGTCCTGGTCATGGTGGATAGCGAACTCAACCAGCAATTTGGTGATCTGCTATGCCAGCTTGACGGCTGCATGTTGCGATTAGAGAGTCAGCCTGGCTCTGTGGCTCAGCCCCCAGCACAGCCACCTTCGAGGCTGTGAAGGTGCAGTGGTGACTGCCCATGGGTGAGGACCTCAGTCATACTGTGTCCTTTAGGGGGCTCATGGGCTTCCGATTTCCCAACACCCCTCCCCATCAAGGTGTTTACCCCCCACATGTGTCACATACTGCCTCTGAATGCGTCTTGTTTGTCTTGTCTGTTAACCTACCCAACCTACCTCCCCAAATATAGCTACTGTCCCTCCCCAACATTCCACTCTCACCTGAAAAAAAAAAAAAAAAAAAAGGACAATCTGTTCCCAAAAAAAAAAAACTCGCCCCATACATAGCTGTCCATTTCGCACGTGTCCACTGGACACATGTAATCTGATCTAATTGGCATCACAACTTATTATTGTTGTCCTCACCCCCTCCCAGGGGTTTGAGTGTCAAAATCTACCTCCAAATTCAATGTATATGCACAACTGTTGCTGTAGAAGAAATGGGCAGCTATGGACCTTCCCCACACCCTTCCTGCACATCCCTAGCTATTTTCCCTATTGTCTTTCCCTCTTTGTGCCCCTTTTTCACCACTTTCCTATCAACCCTTTTTTCTTTTCTTTTAAAGAAATGAATGTGGGGGTAAGCGGGAGTAAGCACTTTTAAGCAGCAGTAAGTGGGTTTAAACCTGTTTGCGTGGGGGTAAGCAATGCGTACACAGGTTAAGCAATTTAGAAGCTGAGTATAAGAAACTGTAACCAGACGTTAGCAGTGCTTACCTCGGCGCAAACCCGCTTACAACTGCTCAAAAGTGCCTTAATCACTCTGTATCCAACAGCCCTTGTTCTGCCCAGCAACAAAATAAACAGCCTTTGCAAGTCTCGAACCCAAGACCCTGCACACCATAGTCAAAGTGATTTACCACTAAGCCATGTCAGATATACATAACCCTGCTGTTTTCACAAACATATCATACAGCCCAGTCATTCAACAATAGAGGGAATGTATTCCAACATGTATATGTGTGTGTATATATCTAAACAGATACAACATATCTATATATGTAGATATATATATATAGAAATATATACACACATATATATATATATATATATATATATATATATATATATATGTACAAATGCATACATCTATAGATATATATGTCTACATCTATATGTCTAAATATATACAGCAAGTTATATATATGTAAGCAGATATATATATCTATGTAAGTATATATGGACATAGTTCTATATATATATATATATATATATATGTAAGTAGATATCTATATCTATATAGGTATATATGGACATACATCTGTAGATAATGGGATCATAACAAAAACATATATGTCCACATGCACCGTTAATGGGGTTGAGAGGCCCCAAACAACATACGTCTTGTACGAATAGGTATACCCCCCCCACAGCCAAACACGTCCGCCCTGCAAGATACATATGTAGAAGGTGCACACAATATGGAACAGCTACTATGCTACAATTAACACCTTAACAGCTGGACACTGTATGAGCCACCCATACAAATAACAACAGTTGCCTGCAACATATACCCACAGAGAGGTCATAGGATATAACACCACACATAGGTTTGCATAAATGGGAAACCTTTATTTGTGTGCTATTACAGTTGCATATGCCATGTCATATAGCTGTTTAGACACTGACATCCATATAAACAGAGTAATGCAACTGTGAAACAATTATACTAATACAATAGTCTGGAAAGGTGTACAAGTGTTGCTGTCCAGGCCGAGCCCTTCAAATAGTACAATAGTAAAGACAGACTGGGCCACAGGATACCAAACAATCAACAGTAAGTAATGCAGATGTATAGTTCAGCAGCCTCTAACTACACTCTGTACACAATCACTAGGTGGTAAAGACCTCAGTTGACACAATGGGATGTAACTGTTACATAACAAGGCATACCTGACGCCATCACAAACACACTGACAAACAGAACAGTCTGTATGGCAGGTGGCAGTAGGCCTGCATTAACAGCACTAGCTAGCACTCAACACACACACTACCAGTAAAATATCTGACACAGGACCTGTGTGGTGGACAGACAAAACATAATAGGCATACCTCTGGCCATCAAGAGGATAAGCCCAGAGTTGAGAGCTATGCAGACAGACTGCATTCTAAGGTAAACTAGTATGTACACACAAACCCTGTAACACCAGGACTATACAAAGCATAACACAACTCTACTCACACTTGGTGCAGAGGCCATCACTTGATCATGTGCATCACCTACTAAAGCCATGCTGCAATCTATTCAAAGCAGCTCAATCCATTTACTGGAGAGAGACTGAAAGAGAAAGAGAAAGAGAGAAAGAAAAAAAAAAGCCTAATGCAGAGTAAAAGCCAAAGGCAGAACAAACCAGTCTAACATCCAGCAAACCATCTAGAACTGACATCATTCCCACAACAGGTATGTAAAGTATATATGCATGTAATTGAATGTAGCACCTGGTCCATAATAATGTTATAGGTCCATAATAATGGGATAGATGATGTGGAATGATTTATATGTGCCATCAGGTGTTGTAATGATGTTCAACTGAACAACTGCTATGGACAATAGTGTCTATCCCTGTGGGCAGTGGGCCATAGCCATCAACTGTGCAGATAACCACTGACTGACAAGATGTAAGACATCATAGTGTGTGTTGTGTAATGGGAGGTATGTATATTACGTGGCCGATAGCTGGTGGTGGAAGTAATGCCATTATGATGGACACATGGGACCCACAGCCCACCACTTGCAGGATACTCAGGTTAATCTGTAATGTAGCATGCAGGAATGCTATAGGTGTGTAATAGGGTTACCTGCAATCGGGTCCTACATATACCCCCCTAATGTCAGGCCATGTCCATATGTGGCACCTGTCTGTTTTGTAGCAAGGCAGAACAGTGAAGCTGTGCAGGAAGGTGTTGTGAGATTGTGGACCTGATGTCTGAATGTACCCCACATATAGGTGTGCATATGTGTACATATGTCACATATATAATATATAAAGATATATATATCAGCATGTATGTCCACAAATATACAGATACCCATGTGTAGACATATACATGAGCACATATATACAACATCACATATATCTACACATATATAGATATATACCTATATGCACATGTCTACATATATACAAACACACACACAAACATATATGTATGTAAATACATGTCCCCTATATTACTACCACAGTGATGCATGCTATGTGCAAGGCACCAGCACACATAGCAATACACACAGATATCTACAACTGGCAGTGTGTGTAACATGGACAGGTATGTCACATGTTAGTCCCTTGTTGGGACCACATTGCCCCCATCTGTAAAGTATGCAATGGGAATATGGGGAAGTATGGCAGGTATAGTTGTGGAGGTGGTCCGGGTTGGCAGATATACAGGACAGTCTACAGGGGTGGTAAGTGACACATGTGGTGGGTAAACACCCTGGATGGTGTGTGTGGTCTGTGATGTGGACTCCCCATGGGCCCCAATATGGGCACAATGGGAACAAGCCTCCCACCTACTGCTACTCACAACTGCAGTCCACATTCTGAAGGTGTCTGGCCTGGAGGCTGAGCAGGAGGAGCATGTCAGCCCTGTGAATGTGTACTGGGTGCCTCATGTGTCTGTGGAGCCTGGTATGGAACAGACCCTAGACCTTACTTCAGGGGACAGGAACATGTATGTGTGTGCCCCCAGTGGGGGGACAACATCCCCTGGGTTGGTTCCACCTGATGGTAATGCGGGACCAGTACATGAGGAGGCCCCAGGTTGGGACACACATGTGATGTGGCCAGGTATCATGGGCAGATGGGTTTGGAGAGGTGGTTCTGCTGGCCAGTAGTACATATACATGTTATTGTGTCACTGTTATAGAACATATGTTGGTAGTAATAGTCTACACAATCCTGGAACATGTCCAACAGCATGTATAGATATCCCCAATAACACAGAATGTCAGATGTGCAGCAATCACAAAGCAGCCATACCACAGGCATATATGGAACCATAGTGGCCCTGACAATGGCATGCAGGTGAATAGTCTGTAACAGGCCAGCAATGATAGTGTCCAAACAGGGAACATGGCTACAATCACATAGCAGAAAGTGTGGTACAATACAATATCTGTCCCAATGGTAGGTAAGCTGTAGCCATACCTAATGAGTTGTGTGTACAGTTTGTTAAAGCTGATATGGTGGGGGGGGGGTGACAGAGATGAGTATTACGAACTGTGTTAACCTTGCTGTATGAGTTTCTCAGTCCTGTTTCCATCTTTATGTCTTTCAGCCAAGATGTTACATGCACGCTTGCCTACCTATTCAACAGCTGAAAATGATGTGCTTATCACACACCTGACACAGCACTACCCAGTGCAGTTTGGCAGGGCTGCCCATGAACATCAGGAGCAAACCGCCCTGTGGAACAACCTAGTCCACAGGGTCAATGATGTCAGACTGCACAACTGCAGTTATGAGCAGGTCAGGCATCATTGTACTGACCTGCTTCACAATGCCCACCGACGTGCTACTACAGTCCAGGGGGATCATCTCACCATGGGAGGCCATGCCATCCATCCTCCCGACACGTGTGGAGGAGCTCTTTGCTAGCCTCGTGGCACCAGCCCATCCGGCCAACCACCCAACCGCAGGATACCTTTGTGGAGGTGGGTGGCACCCACACACTGGCTGAGGAGTGTGCAGGTAAGGACACAGGGCACATCAGTAGACTACTGCTGTGTATACATCTGCATCAGTACAGGTAGTTCATGCATATCTGACATGTCATGGATATATCGAGTTGCTGCATTGTAGTGATAAACAGATGTCCAGATGTGGTAGTATTGTGGAAATGTACCATTGATGTATTTTAATACTGCACCCAACCTGTAGCACTGCCACAGGTGTGGCCACTGACATTGCATCTCTCACCCTCTTATGTAGGTCCCTCCAGGATACCACCAAGGCAGCAGCCTGTAACTGATGAGTATGGTTTATGTAGATGCTTGCCAACACACCGGGCATGTAATGGTGATGGTATATTCCATGCACACATCTAACACACCTACCCTGAATGCATGCTGTACATGTGCATGTATTGTTGCTGTGAAATGCACAGCATCACAGGGGTGACCAAGATGGGGTATTGGAAGGGTATGTCAGACAGTGCACGATAACTAACATCCTGTCATTGCAGAATGTGTCCACAGTGAGTAACATAATGGTGGGAGACATGGCCTACAGTAGGGACATGTTGGGAACAACACCCATATACAGTGCAACACCAGTGTATATACCTGTAGGACAATGGCAACTGCTGCAGAGATACACTATGGCATAAAGCATTACAGTAGTCCACATTATCAGCTGGGTCTAGGCTGTAACATGTGATGTTCAGTGTATGGGACACTGCAAAGTGACACACATGTGTAGGGCTTACCTGTCATGCATCTGCATAAAGGCTGAAGGAGCGGGGGTGTCAGCATGACACACCAGTGCACTGAAACAGGGATCCTAAGAATGCTAGGAATGGCTCTATCTGCATATAGTCAGGTTCAGGACCTGTGGCAGCTGTAACTCTAGCCCCACAGCAATAGTGACAGCAATGTGTGAACACCATGGGATATGCACATGAGTAGACCTTGCAATAATGCAGAATAGAGGGACATGTGTAGGGCAGACTGAACATACACTGGCAAATGCAGATGACCCACACTGGTATACCCCTGCCAGGAGTAGTGACTGCTGTAGTACACACAACAAGAGGTGCGATAAACTGTCATGATAAGGGTGTGCACACATATGCCCACACGGTGTGTATGCATCGTGGTCAGCAGCCACACACCTAACACAATCTGTAGACACTGCATGTGAAAATACAGGACATATGTCACATATCAGGCTCGTGTACTGCTAAGATATGGGATGATGTGGTCCCATGGCAGATCAGAGATGGGTGTGTCAAATCAATAAAGGAGTGTACACCCCCCATAGCCACAGTATGCTCTGATGGTTGTCAGTGTAAGAGTATTGATTGGTTATACATGGTCTGCTGATGTTGAGAGCTGTGCATCAGACATCAGCCATTCACAAATTATATCTGTCCACATATCATACCAGGTATGTGTTGCTGGAAAACATAGGGGCTGTGAGCATTAAAGCTGACAGAACTGACACAGTAGTACACATTCAGCAATGGGCTGTACACCTGTGAGGTTTGGTGTACAGTACATGGCAGGATGCAGAACAGGTGCACATAAATACCATGTTCATGGGTGCAATGGCATCCAGGGGAAGGGGCTTCACCTAGTGACACAGCACATGCATCACACACATGTATACTGTTGCCAACATGGATTGACTATAGCTGCACTGCATGCTGTCGGGTACCATATGTTATGCATGTTGACAGAGGGGTAATAGGAGGACTGTGTGTACTTTAATTGTGCAACCTCACCTGTATGTGTGTGTGCGCATCCTGGTGGGTAGTCAATTTGTCTGTAGGGTCACTCTGGTGAAGTGGAGGGAGGTTGATGCATGTAGGATATTTGTGTGCCTGTGTGTGTGTTTGTGTGGCTGGACATGTATGCACATGTGTGATTGTGGGGTGTTCATACAGCAGTACCTCCCTCTGGAATCATGTAATACATGTACATGGACTGCCACATTACTCACCAGGAATACCTGTCATATGTGTAATCACAGGACAGCTGATAGTATAATATGGTCTGTAGCATGGAACAGGCATCCAGAGGGAGGGTAGACACCAGGTACACCCTTAATATCCCATTCAGCATAGAGGTCACCTACAGTGCATGTATGCAGCACGACAGATGCATTGGGGAAGTACTAGTCAACACCAGGGAGTGTATCCAAATATTACAGTTGTCACATGATAGGCTGAAGGAGCAGCATATGTGGCATGTACTGAGCATTACATACATGACACACCAGTGCATGATATTATGTATACAACATAGTAGTCCACACATATAGGGGCCATGCTCATCATGTCCAGACATACAGAGAGTGCATACTGAATGACAGCAGTGAGGCCATGTAAAACCACTACACACAGGTCAGGCAGGTAAAGTAGCAACAGGCCTTGTATTATGACCGCTTGTGTAGGCATTTAGAGGACTGATATGTTAGTGAGTGGTATCAATGTGTGTATGGTAACAAGTGTGATGCAGGATGGGGTACCACATGGACATATACGTGGGACTGTCTGTAAAGCCATGGACAGGTAGGTATTACGGAGGTGTGTGTGTGTGTGTGTGTGTGTGTGTGTGTGTTTGTTTGTGCTGTTAGACAATGCTGTAGAGGTTTTAAAGTGCATTTATTGTTTTCCCCCACAGGTTGCAAGGTAAGTGAGGGTCCCTCGTGCATGTATTCTGATGTTGTTGTCCATACAGACACCGAAGATGATGGTAGTAATATTGAGGCACAGGTGGGGTTGTCAGGGGCTGACACTGTGCCAACATTTGACATCCCCTTTTAGCCACCCCAACCCCGCACACAGTTTCAGTGCCTATACACACCCCATCACCAGTGGCCATAGAGGAGAGACAGTGGCCATGCACAGGAAAGTGTGGTAACCATGCCTACTGTGTCTGGTTGCAGCAGGCATAGCTGGATGTCCAGCAGGGCACCACATAGGCAGGTGTCCCAGGATGCTCATGGTAGGGCCACTGGACATCATGCCCCTTGCAGAGGCGACATAGCTGGTACCAGCAGGCACATGTTTCAGGCTGTCATGGTGGTGCAGACACGTATAGAACATTACCACAGACAGGGCCTGAGGCTGCAGAGGGCTGCTCTCACATCTGCAAATGACAATGCCCGTGAACTGGCTGGTGCCATCCATGGATTAACTGAGTTCATGGATAGATGGTCTGGTGAGATGTTGGCCCTCATCGACCGTGGTCTGTCCGTGCATGAACGTGCGGTGGGAGTGCAGCAATGGCCACGAGGACATAGGCCAGCAATGCCAACAGCTGGTAGTCAAAGTGGACATGCTAGGACACCAAGGGGCTCCTGTAGTGGCAGTATGAGCCCCGGCACTGTGGGGGGGGGGTGCTGTCCACACCACATCACAGCAGGCCACAAGGACGTGGTCCTGGCCAGTCCCAGGAGAGACCTGGTACCAGCAGACATTTGTCATCATCAGGTGAGAGTGGCACATCGAGGTCTGTACCTGGACACGCCCATGAAACCCCTGGCAGGCACAGTCCACATATCCATGACCAGAGGCAGTGAACTGCACACCCTGCCAGGTATGGTCTGCAACAGTCCATAAACACCTGTGTAGGGCAGCCACATGGCAGAACTGTGTGCATGCATACCCACACACTATGTAAACACACCTAGGGCAACCCCATGCCTACACACACCATATCACCATGCCCAGCTCACCACAGTACACCTCTCACCAACACACATGGTGTCAAATGTATGGCCCACCCTCGACCTCTGGCAAACCAACATCATACCCTGTGCATATGATAATACCTGTGCCACATCCCTGTCATTCATGCCATCAATGCAGGGACAGGCTAATATGGTTCTGATGCGCATGGTGACTGCACTACAGTGTACCACAGTACTGTAGTGTCATATGTAAGGAGTAAAGTGTAATGCATAAATGGCAGGTAGTGTATCTGTCCAGCAATGATGCCTTATAGCTGTTAGTAACACTGGTTGGTTGTGGTCTCTATATTGTTATCCATTTGTGTTGTAGGTGTACATGTGTCAGCACAAGGATGCCCTTTGCATATGATGATACCTGTGCCACATCCCTGTCATCCATACCATCAATGCAGGGACAGGCTAATATGGTTCTGATGCACACGGTGACTGTACTACAGTGTACCACAGTACTGCAGTGTAACATGTTGCAAGGAGTAAAGTGTAATGCATAGAAGGCAGGTCGTGTAGCCGTCCAGCAATGATGCATTATAGCTGTTAGTAACACTGGTTGTTTGCGGTCCCTATAATGTTATCCATTTGTGTTGTAGATGTACATGTGTCAGCACGAGGATGGTCTGCAGTCATATTCCACAACAGGGTATGGCACTGTGGTGACACCATAGCTGTGACATATCTGGGGTACAGTTGAACACATGTCACAGGTTATTAAAATGGTTATTGCCTGTGCCACATGGACAGGTGACCCACTGAGGTGTGTATACCTTGCAGCCTGATGTAAATTCATCCACATACATGCGCACTGTTACTTGGCAACACTGGGACTAGATCCCTACCTAGCTATGTAGTGATACTGAAGTGTGTGGCTTACATTGCACACACCACACAGCGTTCAGGGTGAGGTGTGTTCCAGGTTACATGTTACATGCAGAACATCCCCAGACATGTACAGTATGGTAATGATGGATGTAATGGCTGTATATGGACAATACGTAGTGTGACATACCATTATATACAGATTAACAGACACATAACAGCCAGACACACATCCGAGATACCAGGGCCTATTGCTGCTAACTAACTTGACCGTGTGTTCAATGTTTTACAGGTAGGCTGCGCACAGCACTCACATAGCTGGCTTGGATTGTGGTATCAATTACCTGTATGGTTGACTGTGACAGTGGTAACCATAATGTGGTACATGGGACATACACCGTGTGTACCTTGGTGTAATGACAGTGTACACAGCACCCACATTCCCCAGCGGATATTGTACTCCCTGAAACCCATGATGACACTCTGCCATACCCACCATCACACATTGGCCGTGACTGTGATACAACCCATTGTATACCTCAACAGTTGTACTACAGGGATATGCATCTAATGCACATGCCACACTCATAGTAGGGTGTTGCAATGTCATGCCTCACTACGGGCAGCAACAACACTATCTGTACTACTGTGTGGCAATGGGTATTGTAATAGGAGTACATGGCCTCGGAATGCTGTACCCTACAGATATATGGACATGCACAACTACACATACATGCCAGAACACAATGGGTATCCCATGCCTATCACCTCATTTGTAAAACTCTGTTGTGCTAGTACTGCAAGGCTCATGTAGCCGGTATGGGGGGGAGCTTAACAGGGTACATGTAATGTCCCATACAGCAGCAGCCGCAACTGACTATGGCAATGAGTATTGCATTGGTTGTGAAGGCCCTCATGGAATTACCAAGTACAGGTAGGCTAACACACAGACACTGCTATACTCAGTCATGCACACATATACATGTGTCAGTACAGGGGTGCATTGCTGCAGGTGGTCATAGCTGTGTACCTAGACATCTACTATATGTGCCAGATCTTACACAGCTGGGCAGACATGTCAGTGTCAATCAAGCTTAGGTTGCCTGTACATATCCTTGCTGGATACCTGCCATCTGCAC
This sequence comes from Protopterus annectens, assembly GCF_019279795.1. Lineage (NCBI taxonomy): Eukaryota > Metazoa > Chordata > Ceratodontiformes > Protopteridae > Protopterus > Protopterus annectens. The sequence goes on from NC_056743.1 coordinate 1,020,887,933, forward strand.
ATCTGTACAGGGACTGACAGTCATCAGCTTGGCAAGTAGCTATGTGGTAGCATGAATGTGCTGACAGATAGACGTCTGACAGCAATATGTATGCCATAACTACATGTTGGAAGCCATCACTAACATGTGCTGTACAGACAGTAGTCTACAATTGAATTCCACATGACAGATCATTACCCAGTAAGGGGTACATACTGTGACACAGCTCACACACCAGGGATATGACAGGGTGCCCTCAGTGTCCAGCTATGCCCACAGGTGTTTTTTCATATAAGGGGTGGCGTAAGCCACAATAATTTGGGCTAGGCTTATAAATGCCTTAGGGCAGATAGCCTAGTATAAACCTATGAACCTATGAACCTATGAACCTATGTTGTCAGTACTACATTTAGCACTCTGCTCTTGCCTGGGTTAGCACTGTCAACAATAGTACTAACATAATACACTACATGCCAGTGTGATAGCATATACCCTGAGCTACTACACCTGTATGTAACACATTCACACAGATAGTGCTGTACAGACCTCATATATGTCTGTGTCCCACACATGACACTCACACCCCTTGCTACAGTAATGACAGCACATAGGCACATGTATTGTACATGGCATTACATACACTTATTGCAGACTATCAGACTGGGTGGTGTGTACTGGTTACTAGGGATAAGCCATGGTTAGCAAGTATCAACATTGCTGCAGTATAACAGCTGGGCTGATTTGCACACTGGTAAGTGATGCCTACACTGTGTAAGCACCCATACGTTTACCCATAGCTCAGCACCGCTTAGCTTCACGCAAACCTGTGCAACCCCACTTGAAGCTACTCAAAACTGCCTTAACCACTCTGTATCTGACAGCCCTTGTTCTGCCCAGCAACAAAATGAACAGCCCTTGCTTGTTTTGAACCCAGGACCCTGTACACTGAAGTCACAACACTTAACCACTATGCCATGACCACTGTGAAGATAGCTGTTGTTTTACCAATATAGCTGTCAATGCACATATTGAGTAGTATTGAACAATTGCCTTTAGTTCCTGAATTGTGTAGTCCTTGTTATTATTATGACTGTTGCATTACATATGTTGTCTTATCATAATGTGCACATAGCAGATACATACAGTGAGATACATCTGGGAGGGTATACACAACCGTGAATTTACTCATGCAGGAATATGGTTGTATACATATATTAGGTCTATATATGTCTACATGTACATACACATGTATACTCATACATATGTCTGTATACACATCTATATAGTGCTACATATATATGGCCATATGTACATCTCTTTGTATGTACACACACACACACACATATATATATATATATATATATATATATATATATATATATATATATATATATATATATGTATGTATGTATATTTAGATATATGTGTATATAGCTATATATGTATGCACATCCTATGTGTACAGATATGCATAGTTATGTTGGGATATGTGTAGATATCTATAACTATATGTGCATACATATCTATTCTGGTGTACCTACTACTGTCAATATATATATGTAGATATCCATACATATATGTGCATATGTATCCCTGTCTGTATATGTGTAGACATATATTGCTCTGTATATGTATATATCTGGGTGCTGATATGTATTTATATGTACATATACATATCCATCTATATATGTTGATATGTATATGTGTATATATCTATATAGATATCTGGATAACTATATATACATATATTTTCACCATATGTCCTGAACATGGAGTGTAGCCCTACCTCAGCCCCTATAGTCCCAACTTCATAGTGCAAGGGGATGTCAGGTGTGTATAGCAGGTATATTTGTAAAGTATTGCTACTGTAATAGGGATTGTCTTCACAGACATGGTGTGTGTGGGAGGTCACATCTGCTTTTAACATGTGCGCCATTGGCTACTGACAGACATCCTAAGGACATCATATTACAGTACCGCTGCTAGCATGTAATGCTGATGTGGACTACAGCAGAGATATTGGCCAATATATGTAGACATACTGACACACTCTGGACAGTCCAGAGGTATACACAGAACCCCTTAGTACAAGACATGTGGACCAAGCCTGACAATCTGGATGTTAATAGCCATGTAGATGGATATAACACATAACGACTGGTATACATTTGCCCCCATAGGTTATGCATTCACACACCCGTATCTGTCCTGACACATAACTGCTGCTAGATATTGACATACATCTGTACTGCATCCTACTGCTCTGTATGACATACATGACTGTTAAGGAAAGCCCGGCGGCAGTACATCTGGCAAGTATCTGGATATGACATCCCACTGGGTAAGTACACTAAGCTACTAGGCATGTCACAAAGCACTGTGCAGGCTATAGGCAGACTGGCTCAACACTGGCCTACCTTTCCTATGGGGGAATGCACATGTAACTGCATATATAGCAGGCTCCACAGGCATGTCGCAGCACAGAGTATGATACATCAGTGTGGAAGTGCATAACCACAACCAATGTGAACACAGCCTTAGCCACGTATGGTAAGCTAGCGTGATATTGCAGTATATGGACTATCTGTTCGACACTCACACACTAACCCTACATATATTGGGCCACTTCACAGTGTGGTCCAATGCCTTTCTGTGGTACAGGATGTGTGTGTATGGCCTTACAAACATGTAAGCTGATAGGGTAACATACAGTGGAGAAGCATGCAACATCAGATAGAACAGGAGCAGGAACAATGACATCTACCACAGTCTGTACACAGGCTACAGTACATATTGACAATACACACACTGTCGATATTTACCTTATATACACAGGCCTCAGTACTGTACACACAACCACAGAATGTCCAGGTTATGCCATCAAATATAACCCCTACTATACATATGTGTAGCAGTCTGATATCTCACTGGCTTGTTATCAGATATGTCACTAATTATGGTATACAGCAGATCAGCACCTCTTACTGCATGACATATGTACAAAGGTTGACAGAGTTGTGGCTGGTGGTGCATACACAGGGCCAATATTGACATATTGCTGTGATAACCTCATACATTTACTGTTGCAACAGGGTTTGTTGCAACATATGTCCTATGAGGGATATGAAGTCAGTAACTCTCACGGCTATCACCATCTACAGACTTCAATCTTCACACTACTTTCTGCAGTTCACAGATAGGTGCTCTGTGGGTAACACATGAAACAAAAGGTACCACACACTGCCCAGTCTGCAGATGACCCTACAGATGGGTTTTCCTCATAAACATAGCACTGACATGGCAGTTATTAAAACATGTAGGACAGCCATATCCACACACACCCTGTTAAACCAACAATACTCCAAATGCAGTATAGCAGCACTTACAGTCTGTAGTCAGGTCAGGCACATCCCCCTCCTGTGTGTTGCCCCGTTTCCACAGTGTACATTGTAAGAAGCAAATCCCCAATCCATCTGAGATGCTGTTTGCCAAACAACAGAACGAGTTCCTGCTCACAGTGAATGAAAAGGCCCAACACCAACATGATGTTCCTAGATATTGGAGTGTGTTTGCATGCAATTGGCAATGGGAATATTACCACAGCTGTTCCACATGCAATCAGCTAGAGGAGGGCTGCAATTCGTGCAGAGGCCATCAGCTGATTATGAGCATCACTTAAAATACACATGCTGCTGCCTAAGCAAAGCAAGTGTAGGTCTCCTCATCCACCAGACAGGGAGTGAGAGAGGTAGACAGAGGCAAAGTAAAGTCAGGGAGGGGTGGAAGAGTAAAACTTAGGCATGTTTGTGTCACACACCTACCAGAACAGGGTATCAAACCCCTGACATCTATGTAGTGCTATCACATTTCTATACAGTTATTGGATGTGCCACATAGGTTACATGTTGAGGAGCCCTCAAGATGTATACGTGATGGTGAGTGACATCTGCAACAGAGATATGGTAGCTATATGGTAGGTGTAGTACATGTGCCTGTCCGCATGAACAGGTGCCAGTATCAACACACCCACACTCTCACAGGGAAGCACATACATTGACACACTTGGCAGGGCCAGGAATATAACTCATCAATAGTGAGATTGCCACAACACATTACTGTGCAGATATCACATGCACCATAGGGGTCATACAGAGGTTATATGGGCAAAGGGTATGTGGAGGTGTCTGACATTGGACAGCATGCTTCAGTATGCCAATGGGGGTTGTAGTGAGTGTGAATGTGATCATACACATCATACAACACACACACACACACACACACACACACACACACACACGGGTGTGTAGTGGTCGACTGTGCCAGACAACTATACCAGGCTAGGTGATGAGTATACCTTGGCATCAGCCCACATGACATTGGTCTGCATTGTGGCTCAGGGGTTTAGTTTCTGGATTTGCCCACATAGGTGGGAATTTTATTCATCATCCAGTCACCTGGGTAACTATTGCATGTGGCCAATGATGTGCATTGCTTGCCATGTATGTGTTCCATAGTCTATGACATGGATGGTGTCTGGGATGTGCACACCTCCCACATGCATGTACAGTGACATGAGGAACTGTACCTGGGGTGTCTGGCCCATGTTGTGTACATAGATTATCATCAGATGTGTCAGTCCTGGCTTCATGTGGCGGGAACTGTTAATGGTCAGCAGTTTTACCCTGTACCTACATTGATGGCATGATACCAGCATTCACTGGTGTCAGTGGCATCTGTCCATACAGGGCATGTTTTTCAGGCATGGTATGTCCTTTCTGGGTCACATTTGATGGCACCACAGGTGTTGCAGGTGTCAAGTGGGGAACATGGGGAAGGTGCACTGTCAGCATGTATGTGCCTATTGTACAGATGGACAGGGTGCCATTCCCTCTGTAGCCCACTGCAATCACACCATGGTTACTATCAGTGGGCAATATGCTGGGTACTACCACCATAGCAGCTGTTACCTAGGCAAGTGTGTGTGTGTGTATGAGACATGGGTTGAGAGTGTTCTCTGTGTGATACTAGGGTTGCTAACTTTGTTTGCCTGGCCTTGATGTCACATGTAGGGGTATGGATTTGCACCCCAGCCTCTTGACTATTTCACATCTGTTATCCCTGTACAGTGGACATTGTGATGTATACTAGGGCCACCATAGAAGAAATATGCAAAATCCACTCCACATTGAGTCCAGTTTTTACACACCCACAATCACCTCCACACAGGGTATGACTTACACAGACACACACACACACACACACACACACACACACACACACACACACACACACACACACACACACACACACACACACACACACCTGTCATGTCTGGGATTAGAACTCCTATCTAACTAGTTTATTATACTACAGCACTACACAGTTATAGGATGCACCACAGAGATTACTGGAGTACTCCTTCTCCAAAGGTGTATTTCACAATGAATGACATCAGCAGGATTGCCAGAGTAGAGCATTTGAATTGTAGTGAGTGTGGCTAGCCTAAAATGCATTGCTCCCTACACAGACATAGAAACACACACAAAACATCCACAACTGCCATGTGTGGGAATAGAACCCCTACCAGAGTTCTATATCACACTACACTGTGAAGCTGATATAGGATGCACCACAGGGATTACTAGAGTATTCCTTCACCAAAGGTGTATTTCACAATGAATGACATCAGCTGGATTGCCAAAGTAGGGCATTTGAATTGTAGTGAGTGTGGCTAGCCTAAAATGCATTGCTCCCTACACAGACATAGAAACACACGCAAAACATCCACAACTGCCATGTGTGGGAATAGAACCCCTACCAGAGTTCTATATCACATTACAGCATGAAGCTGTTATAGGACATACCACAGGGATTACTGGAGTACTCTTTCACCAAATGTGTATTTCACAATGAATGACATCAGCAGGATTGCCAAAGTAGGGCATTTGAATTGTAGCGAGTGTGGCTAGGCTAAAATGCATTACTCCCTACACTGACATACAAACGCACAAAAAACATCCACAACTGCCATGTGTGGGAATGGAACCCCTACCAGAGTTCTATATCACACTACAGCATGAAGCTGTTATAGGACACACTGTGGGGATTACTGGAGTACTCCTTCCCCAAAGATGTATTTCACAGTGAATGACATCATCAGGATTGCCAATGTAGGGCATTTGAATTGTAGTGAGTGTAACTAGCATAAAATGCATTGCTCCCTACACACACACACACACACACACACACACACACACACACACACACACACACACACAGTTGCCATGTCTGGGATTAGAACACCTACCTAACTAGTTTATCACCCTACAGCAGTACACATTTATAGGACGCTCCACGGAGATTACTGGGCTACAACTTTCCAAAAGGTGTATTTCACAGTGCATGACATCAGCAGCATTGCCAAAGTAGGGAATTTGAATTGTAGTGAGTGTGACTAGCCTAAAAAGCATTGCTCTCTACACAGATAGAGACACACATGCGCGCGCACACACACACACACACACACACACACACACACACACACACACACACACACACACACACACACACACACACGCACACACACACGCACACATAGTTGCCATGTCTGGGATTAGAACTCTTACCTAAACTAGTTTATCACACTATAGCAGTATGCAGTTATAGGATGTGCCTCAGAGATTACTGGGCTATAACTTTCCAAAAGGTGTATTTCACAATGCATGACATCAGCAACCTTGCCAAAGTAAGGCATTTGAATTGTAGTGAGTGTGACTAGCCTAAAAAGCATTGCTTTCAACAGAGACAGACACACACACACTAGCCATGTCTGGGATTAGATCTCCTGCCTAACTAGTTTATCACACTACAGCAGTACGCAGTTATAGGATGCGCCATGGAGATTAGTGGGTTACAACTTTCTGAAAGGTGTATTTCACAGTGTAAGACATCAGCAGCCTTGCCAAAGGCATTTGAATTGTAGTGAGTGTGACTAGCCTAAAAAGCATTGCTCTCCACACAGACACACATGCACAGTTTCCATGTCTGGAGCTCCTACCTAACTAGTTTATCACACTACTGCAGTACACAGTTGTAGGATGCACCACAGAGATTAGTGAGATACAACTTTCCGAAAGGTGTATTATGACATCAGCAGCCTTGCCAAAGTAGGGCATTTGAATTGTAATGAGTGTGACTAGCCTAAAAAGCATTGCTCTCTCTACACACATACACACACACACACACACACACACACACACACACACACACACACACACACACACACACACACACACACACCCACACACACAGTTGCTTACTAGTTTATCACACTACTGCAGTACACAGTTGCAGGATGCACCACAGTGATTACTGGGTTACAACTTTCCTAAAGGTGTATTTCACAGTGTATGACATCAGCAGCCTTGCCAAAGTATGGCATTTGAATTGTAGTGAGTGTGACTAGCCTAAAAAGCATTGCTCTCTACACATACAGACAGACACACACACACACACACACACACACACACACACACACACACACACACACACACACACACACACACACACACACAGTTGCCATGTCTGGGATTAGAATGCCTACCTAACTAGTTTATCACACTACACAGTACACAGTTATAGGAAGCGCCAGAGAGATTACTGGCCTACACTTTTCACAAGGGTGTATTTCAAAGGCTTGTCATAGTAGACCTATGGTAAGGGCAGTGTGTGTGCATGGGCCATAACCCATTCATCTAGAGGTTGACACACCACATGCAGGTGCACGCAGGGTTATATTTCATAGGTACGTGTATACAGCTGCTAGATGACCACTTCCTTGTATAGTCATGTTGCACAGCTAGCACTTGCACCACATAGTCCATAATGCTGACAGATACCAGTGGCTAAGGTCTACAGTGAGTGACATCTGACCCTCATGTGGTTGTAGCCATTTGGCTGTGTGCTGGGTGGGACAGGCCTCATAATGGATGGCCCCTTGTGGCAGTCACTCTCTTCCACACATCTATGTATGTCTACTTTAGGCTTATTATAGTGTATTGTCCTTGGATATATGCCTGCATTCCTATCCAGTGTGTGTGCAAAGCATGAGTGGTGCATACTGAGGAGTGTCTGCACTAACATCTGCAACTGCCAGATATGTCTGGTCCACTGTTGTTTGCAGACATGACCTTCATTTGTTTAAGTGTGTGAGCATGCCCAGTATGCCCTTCTGTATTGCATATGTGGATCGATTCCAGGTAGTTTGTACTGCAGTGCAGACCTTTGTGCTGTAAACCTACAGATAGCATACTGTTTTGGCAGGGTATCTGTTGATCATTTGGCAATATGGGGACAAACTGTGTAGGGGATAGTGTGTATTGTAGGTGATTGTGTCTGTGCTTCTTCAGCTGCATGGTACTACTGTTAGCAGAGATATTCAGACATGTACTGTTATAAACAGTGATGTTTTCTGTCCTCATGTACTGTCAGGTGGACATTCTTGCTCATAGTGATGACTTGGGGGACAAGGGTGACTGCAGCTGTGTCCGGTATACATATTCATGGTAAATTATGCCATTCTGGAGGGGGAGCTGCGGACACTTGGTGCTGTGTATCCAGTTCAGCATCTTGGTACAGTGCTGGCAGAGGATCCCATACTTGTCCGCCCATCAACATGACAGTATGGCCTTATCTTGCTGTGGCAATGCCTCTCAGCTGTACAGATTTTCACAGGTTAGCCAGAAGCAGGGGCCATGGATCAGGCCATTTATCCTGTTGTGGTGTATGGGCAGGTGTGTAGCCACCCATTTATGTGTTTGCAGCCAGGGATAATGTATGCACACAGCTTGGTGTCATAGCCTGCACATTCCATGCTGCCCATGCTCATACACACCCCCGTCTGTTATTCTAACCTCTTCCATACATTATGCATACATTCTCTGATACTTTCCCTAAGGGTATCACCCCATCACAGGTGTGTGTTAGTGTTGGTCCACAGTTCATGCAGTAGGACATGGTGGACATGTTACTGTGGTTTGTCCACATGACCTTGCATATGGCTTATGTGGAGTGTGTTATGTTGTTATTTGGGTGTCCATGACATAACATACATTGGCAGTACATGTGAGACACAGGCCTTTGGCATTTGCCTGTGGGGAATTAGGAGTTACTGCAGGTCAGATGTGGCAGGCCGTTGCATTCTGTCAGTCCTACAGTCCCAAACCATGATACAGTATATTCCGCTGGGGTAACAGGGTATGTGTGATAGGTGTTCATGCCATTACCTTTTATCAGTCATGATCAGGTGGTATGGATGCTGGCAGGGTGCTACCTACAGGTAGGGACACACCTGCATGGGACACCTGCACTGCATGCTGCAGTCTTCTGCTATTGCTATATACAGGTGGGGTCTTACTGTACCCATTTCCCACAGCAGGGATATTACCAGAGAGGTGCCTGTGGGTGGATTTTGCATGGCTGGGTGCATGTGTGCTATGGACACTATTTGCATCTGACACACAGATATGCATGGGGCATTCCGGTTATGCTGGCATGTGCAAGTACATCAGCTGATTCCCAATATATCAGTCATACCTCCTTTGTGATTTGCAAGTTTTCAGGCAGACATCACCGGTATCCCCTACTACAGGTCTAGTTACTGCGATGCATACCTATATGTACAAATCCAAGGGTGTTTCCATTTCACAGTGACACAATATATACTGTATGTCTGGGGTACTTTCCCCTGTGTACTGCTTGTATATCTAGCCCAACAGCCATGCCATGTCAGTCTTTCAGATGGTGACACATATTACCACCATACATTTACAATGGCTTACTTGCTAGCATGTGTTATACTGGTGAGGATTGTCTTTGGCACTGTAGTCATGAGGGCTTGTCCCTGTCATCTGCAGTAGTGGGCAATGGCCACCAGATCTTACCTCAACATGCATACATACTGACCACTCTCACACATTATGAAACACACACCATCCTAACACACACAGACCTGCATAGAGTGCAAATGCTGCAACCTATCCTGCTACCCTGGCCACCTCTGGGCATCTGTGCTCCACTCGTATTATACCTACTCATACATGTTACTACATTTCTACACAGGATTGGGGGGCACACCTGAGTGTCACTACATTTCTACACTGGATTGGGGGAAGGGGCAGACCTGTCTGTTTCCACATGTCTACATAGGCATGGGGGAGGGGGCACACCTGACTGTTGCTACATTCTACATAGGATTGTGGGGAGACACACCTGACTGTTTCTACATTTCTGCATTGGATTGGAGGGCACACCTGACTGTTACTACATTTCTATGCTGGATTGGGGGTAGGGGCAAACCTGACTGTTTCTACATGTCTACATGGGAGTGGGGGGCACATCTGACTGTTACTACATTTCTACATAGGGTTGTGGGGGACACACCTGACTGTTTTTACATTTCTACACAGGATTGGGGGGACCTGACTGTTTCTACATTTCTACACATGACTGGGGGGACACCTTACTGTTTCTAGATGTCTGCATAGGATGGGGGGCACACCTGGCACTTGCACACATTTGCTATGACTGTACTGGTATGTCAGGTACTCCATTTCATTCTGTATTCTAACCTATCATACTGACTAGAGGCAGGAGTCTTAGCTTTGGTTGCCCTACATATTAATGTCTAACTTCCTACCCTTCAGAACTAACATCCCACTGCCTGACCTGCTGTAGTCTGTCTGTGTAGGCCTGGGGAGAGGTTACCCATAGGCATCATTCAGAGGCCATAGCACAGGCTCTGTTTGGGTTTGTCTACACCTGTCCTGCTGGCTGAGACTGTTGTTGGGTATATGAACCTCCCTGACTGGAATGGGTGAGTCATATGGACACACATGTCACCCAGCACATTTCCTGCATTGGGTTTTGTCACCTTGTGCAGTACTGGCTAATATGGTGACTCCAGTATGTGTTACAGATGTCATGGTGCCATTATGGGTGTCTACTATCTGCTGCCATAACATTCAGCCACCCAATTCCCTTGCATGCTCACATCCATACCATAGATACAGGTAACGACACATTCTACTCCATTTGGCAAATGGTAGGTTGATTGACTTACCTTGTGGGTGTGCCAGGATTGAGGATGGTGCTGGAGGGCTGCCTGTCGGATGCACATAGTACACTCCCTATACATGGTTGAGCACAGGTAGTGTCATGTTTGGCATCCCTTTTACTGTATGTGCAGGTCAGGGAGGTGTCATTCCCTGGGTCCCTACTGTGTCAGTGTATGTGCTATGTGTTGCCTCTTTGCCAAGGCCAAGGCATACTGAGCACACCTCCATCTGCCTACTGGGGCAGGCTCAGGTTGTTCCTCCTCCGAGTCACTCTGTTCCTGTGCAGGCCTTGAGATTGGTGGGGGGGGGGCTGTGTGGCCCTGCCCCGTGCTGTTCCTGCTGTAGCTGTTTACACAGGATCATATTGTGTAGCATGGCACATACCATAATAATTTCAGTACATGTAGCTGGTGAGTACTGCAAAGCTCCACCAGATATGTTCAGGCACCAGAACCATGACTTGAGCATCCCAAACACATGCTCTATTATAAGTTTGGTCTGTGCATGTGCCTCATTATGGCATTCTTGTTCAGGTGTGTGTGCATTTCTGATGGGTGTCATCAGTCACGGCTCCAGTGTAGAACCAGCATCCCTCACTAGTTGACCATAGGGGATGTCCCTATTGGCAAATCTCTGGTACAGCTGCATCAGATGCCAGATGTGGGAATCGTGATAGCTTCCAGGGCAGCCAGCACACATATTCATAATAATGCCGTGGGCATCACACACAACCTGGCAGTTGATGGAGGGGAGGCCCCTGTGGTTGATGTATGCCCTACCCTTATCACTGGGTGGTGCTTTGATGCATATGTGAGTGCAGTCTATAGCAACCACTACCTCAGGGTATTCTGCTGTTTCGTGGAAGAGACGCATATTGCTGGCCAACACCTCATGGGTGTTGAGGAAATATATGTGCTCACTGGCATGTGCTGACATGGCATCCAGGAACTGGTGGAATACAATGGATGCTGATGCCTGTGAGATCCCCATGATATCTCCAGTTGAGCTTTGGGAGGTACCTGTGGCTAGTATTCCTAGGCCTACACATACCTTAGTATACACTGGGATGGGTTCCCCTCGGTCAGTTTGGTGTGTCAGGCGTGGCTGGCACATCTCAACAATTTGCTGTAGGAGGTCCATGTCTACCTTATAGCGCTCCACTATCTCCAGCTCATGTAGCCCCCGGAAGGTTACCCTGGGTCTGTACACTCTTCTCCGTCTCCTCACTGTGGGTTGATCGGCAGCATTCACATCCTCACCACCCTCAGCCTGCCTCTTGCACATGTTGTTGTATGTTGCTTGCTGCAGCCCCTATCATTTTGTAGTTTTATTTGGTAAAAGTTCCCTGCTTGTATACACCAGTGGTGTAGAGTATGGGAAAAAACAGAGGCGAAGGTGTTTTCATAGTTTATAGTAGTGTTCTGGGCTGGGCTGGTCTGCTGCCTGTGTAATTGGCTGATTCTGATACATTTCACCTGCCAGCTATGCTAGTTCTCCTTGATTACCTTCCTATTACTGTTTTCCCTTTCCATTGCATTCCTGTTTAAACACAGAGCTCAAATATGCACAGAGCTGTTATTTCCTGGTTTCCCTTTTTTTTTCTTTTAAACCCAGTGTGCGGTGAGCACACCCGCTTAGGCAATGTAAAGAGTGCTAGGCAGACTCAGATACACCCCCTTGCTTAGCTGTGTTTTTCTAGGAGCAAACCTGAGCCACAGGGCTCCAATCCACTTAGAGTATGCCTGACACACACACCCATGATGTCAGCTAACTCCTAGGCTTGCACCAAGCTATTCCTGCTCTTACACTGTTAGGACCTGACTAGCATGCTGGGGAAAACAGATTCACTATCATTCCCCTCATTGCATAGGATTGCCTGCTAATTCATAGTTATATGTCTCACACTGAGCCTCCCCCCTTAGCAACCACTACTCACTGGCCATGTTGCCTTCTGCTTGCCATTGACTTTAATGGCAGAATAGTGATTTTAGTTAGAATGTTTATTTTAGGTTTATTTTATTACCCCCGATCCTATTTGCATGCTGCTGCCCTATGCTTAAACAGCTGAGATTGGCTAAAAAAAAATTAAAGTTGATTTTTTTTATTTTTAAGCTGTTTTCAATGCCAATGGCCTTATACTTGGCCATTGGCATGCTTCCTGATATGCAGCCTTTATTTGGAGCTTTCATGGCTCCGTTTTGGAATTTGCAGAAATGTACTCGGTTACTAATCGAGTACATTTCTGCAGATTACACTAGTCCTGCACAGCCAGTTTCCAGTTTCACCTCATTTGCATTGAGTTTGTCTGCAAATGGAGTAATTTGCATACAGGGGCTGAGTTCCGTGCAGGACTATTGCAGGAGCACTCGTGCACTTCCCTACAGGCTATTCCTGGATTGCACGGCAGACATATTGCCTGCTACAGCTCCTGCACTAATCCTGCACGCCGTGCAAGGCTTGGAGAATCCGGGGGTGTATTTTTTCACACTGTGAGCTCTGTTTTTTGTCTGTAAGTGGTTAATCTGTGCATTTTTGTGAGTTGTACTGTGTTCTTAACCCTTATATTGAGTAGCACAGTCTGATACAGGTTTTCTGCATCAGCTGCACTGTTTTTAACCCTTTGTGATGTATTCCAGCTACAAATTTTCCCTTAGTAGCACTTGTGTGATCATCCAGTAGTACTTCTCTTAGACCTTCCACCCTTTACCCTGTTAGCTCTCTTTGCCCTCTCTCCCTCAGTTTCTGACAAATATGGATGGACAATTTCCTACACATTCTTCTGCCAGTCTGGTTGATATGGGCATCCTGAGACAGTGTAGCAACTGCATCATCTACACGGACAACCCTCTGCTACTACCACCTTGGAACACAATTTGTGAGAGATGCAATTACATTAAGCTCCTAGAGTTAATTTCCTCTCCCTCACAAGCCAGTATATCTGGTACTGAGAAGGTTGTCAACACAAACACCACACCTCAAACACCACTCACACCTATGCTACATACACCCACATATGCGGATGTCCTCAGCAAAAACATACCCAAACAAAAAAGAGCTCTGAGGCAAAAACACACGCGAACTCCACTGCCTACCACACCACACACCACACATAGTCCACACACCTGTGTCTCACAGCCTCTAAGGCCTAAACATAAGCCCAACATATTAGTCATAGGAGACTCCATTGTGAGACACACAGACGTCCCCCTCACCAGGCTGGATAAGGAGAAAGTCACAGTTAGTTGTTTGTCAAGTGCCAGAATCTTCCATATCACCCATGCACTCAAGTCTCTCAACAATGGGTACTGTTATGACTCTGTCATAGTCCATGTTGGTGTGAATGACTTGAGACATACCTCCTTGAACTATATGAATAGAGACATGATTGGACTCACTAAATATGTGTCCAAAGCAGGTATGTTCCTAGCCTTAAGCAGCATTCTACCATAACCCAGAATGATGCCTTAATACAAACAGAAAATGACTGACTTTAACAATTGGCTTAGTTTCTGGTGTCATTCCAAGGGGATCCAGTACCTGACAGTTTGGGAAGACATGATTGCCAAACCACAATCCTTTGCCAGAGATGGACTGCATCTGTCTCCCTTGGGCTTCAGGCTCCTGGCAAAGGCTCTTGCCTCCCCTATAGTGCTTTTTTTAGGCAATGCCATGAGGTCAAAACTACCAACAAGAAAATTTAATCAAAATGCAAATTAAAGAGTCTAAACATGAAACTACACTCATTGCAAGCTTTCTTAACCCTGGAAGATGCTGACATTTGTACAGTGACATAAACCTGGTTCAAAGCTATGGAGAGCACCCCAGCCAGGTTACTCATCCTATCATACATTCAGACACCAAGCCATGGGCAGCAAAGCAAAGGGAGGTGGAGTAGCAATATATATAAAAGACATACATACCTCCAGGCTGGTCAAACAGTATGGCGCACAGGAGACACTCCAGGTGCAGTTAACAACTGACAGAACCCCTATTCAAATCATAGCTAGCTACAGGACCCCAACTTTGATTCAAGATGCCCACTTCATATATCTGGACCTCTTCATATCTATCAAAATTCAACTCTTTAGCCTGATCCTGGTTGACTCTAACTATCCAAGCATAGATTGGAAGAACTACTCATGGCAAAACACAAATGCCCAGAGATTCCCTGATTCATCAGTGCAGATGCTTTGGACTAGCTGGTTGACACCCCAACAAGAGGTGAAAATATCTTGGACTTGGTATTAACTAACATGAGTAACCACTGCAGCATCCTTACAGTCACATCCTCTCTGGTAAGATCCGACCATAAAGCCATCACTTTCGAAGTCACCATCTTCCTGATGCCCCCCTTCCCCCCAGATAGGGTCAAACAAAAAAACTTATCCAAAGCTGATTACAACCTCCTGAGAGAAGGTACAAACAGCTTAATCACTCCCTCCCCCTCCACAGGAACGGGAACATATGTCAAAACTTGCAACAAAGTACTATACGAGCATTTATATAGCTACATGGAACTAGGAATACCCGGTAGGACAAAATCCTCTTCCTCAAGGAAGAGTAAACCTGTCTGGTGGACATCTGCAATAAATAAACTCTATAATCAAAGGGAAAAAATTGCTGTCCAAGACCAAGAAGGAGCAGATGCCTAATTGGAAGCAATCTCTCCTTAGCCTGAACAAGGAAATAAGAGCACTAGTGAAATTCTCCAAAGTAAACTACAAGCCCAAATTGGCCACATCTGCTAAAGACAATCACAAGGCTTTCTTCACATATGTATGGAGTCCCAAGGGAAGCACCCAGATCTGCTCAGAACTGGTGATCAAGGACACCACATACCCAAATGCCATAGATATAGCTAACCTGCTGGCAGACAGGTTTAGTGAAAACTTCACCCCTCTGTCTCCCCATCAGTAATTCAGGACATCCCCAACACCTGCCCCTGTCCCCTTATCTCAAGGGAGAAAGTAATCACTGCCCTCTCAAAGGCAAAAAATACAGCCTCTACGGGACCTGATAACATCCCAGGCTGCATCCTACATGAACTCAGGCAGGAACTTGCAGCACCATTAGGCACCCTATTCAACAAAAGCCTGAGTACTGGTTTCATCTCAGCCAAGTGGAGGACAGCCACTGTCATCCCTTTGCACAAAGGTGGAGAGTCCACCAATCCAGGAAATTATAAACCCATCAGCCTAACTAGCCTGATCTGCAAGGCCATGGAGCGGATTATCAATGACCTCATTAACAAGGACATTGGCAGTCTCCAAACACTATATCCCACATAGTTTGTTTTCATCAAGGGAAGGTCAATCATGCCTGTTAAATTTGGTTGACTTCTTTAAGACAGTTACCAAAGCCATGGACAAAGGGTAGACAGTGCACACTGCCTACCTTGACCTGGTGAAAGTCTTCAATACTATTCCCCACTCTGGTATAATAGATTAACTATCTCACTGATAGTACCAACCTAGTCAAAATAGGGGAAGCCACCTCAAGCAGTTAACCCGTAACAAGTGGTGTACTCCAGGGATTGGTCTTGGGGCCTTTGTTGTTTGACATATACTTTGGTGAGGTGCAGGCCAAAACCAGTGGGCTATGGCTGACCAAGTTTGCAGATGACTGCAAGCTGGGCACTGTCATCAATTCCCCTAGTTCATAGGTTCATATGTGTTTACTAGGCTAACAACCACAAAGGCCTTTTTAAACCTAGCCATGCATCCCAAATCTCTGACAAGTTCTGATACCCTTGATAAGTGTAAGCAGGGGGTTGGGAGATGAAATATTTACATGTTACCTGTGTCCATTAGAGACATAGGTGCCAAACCAGGGATGAATTTCTGGTTTCCCATCCAATTGTCCAAGTTGCACTTGAATTGGGTTAGGGAGGAACTCTGCTTCACATGGATGGGTAGCCTGTTCCACAGACATGGTAGTCTCTGGGATACATACCATAGCTAGCTCTCCCGCATGACCTATTTATATCACAGGCAAGGTTTAAGTCTTTAGAATGAGTAATTCTGGTGGTGTTTGTTTTGTGGATATGCAGGAGGTCCATCAGAATGTGGTCTGATAATGCCCTGTATGCCAGGCATAGATCTCCACTCAAAAGCCTGCAGGAGCCAGAATACAGGGATAAGGGCTTGAGGCAGTCTGCAAAGGACATTTTATTTATGCCCTGTATTCTTTTAGTGAGGAACCTATGTTGATGTTCCAATTGTTGGATATGCCTGGTTAGGTACATACCAAAGGGGGCACTGTACTCAATGATAGGTCTGATGAATGCCAATTACAGTGGAACAATGACTTCCTTGGACTTAGATGCCATACCTTTGTTTATAAGTTGCGTAATATAGAATAGTTTCTTCAGCACTATAGACACATGATGGCCAAAGGCTAGATTACTATCTATGTGTGTCCCTACGTGCCTGACTACTGGGTCAACTCTAAGGAATGTGTTGTCAATATGATAGTTACCAGGGATGGATGACTTCCCAAAGGATACTATTTTTGCATTTCTTGGTATTTAGTTTTAGTCCATGACTCTGACACCAGTTGTTTGTTTGTGTCATCCCCTCCTGGAGAACATTTGTGTCAGTGTGAGATTCAATGACAGCTCCTAATTTGCAATCACCTGAAAATTTAGTCAGCCAGAGACCACTGACATTGGCCTTGACTTCTGAGAAGTAAATGCGAAAAAGGAGCAGTCCAAGAACTGATCCCTGAAGGACTCCACTTGTGACTGGCCTCTTTGTAGAGGTGGACTACCCAATTCTAACTTCCTGGGTCCTGTCTGTGAGCCAGCTGGCTATCCACCGGGTGACATATGGGCTTGTCCTTAACTTGTTTAGTTTGTCAACCAATGCCCAAGTGGGGTATTGTGTCAAATGCCTTGGCCAGGTCAAGGTAGGCAGTATGAATAATTTTGCCCTCATCCATTGCTTTGGTGACCTTCTCAAAGAAGTCCACCAGGTTGAGTAGGCATGATCTGTCCTTGACAAAACCAAGCTGGGTTGGATCCAGTGTCTGGAGGTTTGCCATATCTCTATTGAGTAGACATCCTCCAAGAGGGTTTCACCCAAGCAAATGATTGGTGCCAGAAACATGGCCTCACATGGAATGCCAAAAAATGCATCATCATCTCCTTTGGGGAGAGTGATGTATCCACAAATTATCACAGTAATAACAAGGTCCTAAGCACACAATCAGACGTGAGGGACTTGGGCACCCAGGTTGATAGCAAACTGACTTTTGACCACCATATTGCCTCCATTGTATGGAAAGCATTCTACATGGCTCACTTCATTCATAAGGGTATCTCATCCCATTATTGAGTACAATGCCCCTTTTGGTATGTACCTCATAAAGCACATGCAGCAGCTGGAGAGACCATAGAAGTTCCTCACCAGCAGAATCCAGGGCCTCAAACATCGACCCTACACAGATAGGCTAAAGGTTCTGCCCCTCTACTCAGTCTTCTACAGACTCCTCAGAGGTGACCTCTGTCTGGCATACAAAGCAATCTCTGGCCCCGCCTTGATGGGACTGCTGCATATCCACCAGTCAAGCTCCATTCGAGTAAGCCGCACACATGACCTCAACCTGGTCTGGTGACATCAATAGGATTTTTTGGTGGGACAGATTTGTGTCCTAGATACTCCCCCTTCTGTGGAATAGACTCCTGCTCCACGTCAAGAAGAGTACCTCATTAACCCTTTTTAAGCTCAACCTGGATAACTGGATGGGGAACAGAAAATACACCCCTGAGATTCCACCTGTGTACCTGCTGGACAGGGGTATCGGGTGCTGACTTGTCAGAACATGGGCTAAATTCTTGGTTAGGCTTGTAAGGCCCTCAGGGCCAATAGCCTAGTAACTTCCCATGATTCTAAATATATGGCACCCAGTCAGAGTCTTGCTAGTATCTCTATGCCCCACCCGGGGATTCTCACATGGTACATCTTTATAGCAGGAGAGATACCACCTCTCTTCAAGAAGTCTAGTTCCAGAACCAATGCTGTGTGTAGAGGTAAGATAAACTACAAATAGCTGGTACTTTTCAGCATCCTCCACAAGTTATGGCTCCACCCCCAGGAGAGAAGTGACAATATATTTGGTAAGGGTCAGTATCCATTGCCAGGGTCTAGCCCTTCCTAATCTACCCACCCCTACCTACCATGTGAGTGCCATGGACTCACAAACGCATACTACACACAACTTTATTGAGCTGAACTGAAATGGATTACAGGGGGTCGCTCAGTTACAAGCTATTCAGCAGAGAACACCATCTCAAGCTTGGCTTCAGGGGTGGGTCCAGGTCCATGTTCTTGGTGAGGTTCCCTTATTCATTATATGAGCCATTACGGATATCACATTTTTGTGTAGTTATTTGTATGGCCCCTCCTCATAAAGGTATTTGCCAAGGGTGATGAGACTGGACAACAGAGCTCTGAGGATCACATTGCCAATCAAACTTTTTCATTATAACAAAGTCACTTTGCATAAATAAAAAAAATAATCACTAAACTCATAAAAACCTAATCACCTTGTCTTTGTTCACTGTTTTAGCTATTTGGTATATTAAATGAGCATACATATACAATATTAACATGTACATACTATAACTGTTTGAAAATGTCTCCAATGTGTTCACTTTTTAACAGCTAAGCTATTTAAACACCTCTCACATTTAAAGTGAAATTCTTTCAGGAGTCGTGCATTCTTGTTAATAAAGCCTTAATAACCATGCAGAACAAAATGTTGTTGTTGTCACTGCCTCTTTGTGGTGAATGGGGACATTTTCACTCCTTCTCACATCTATTGTTTGTTTCTGTCAGTTAGAGAAAAGTTCTGAGATGGCCTGTTTAAACTGAATTCATTTGTTTAAAAACAATTAACACATAGTCAATGGTAATAGCTTACTTGGCAGGCCTCACCATATACTTTAACATTCTTGAAATTCTTAGCATGTCTGGCCAGCTTTACTTGAAAGTGTAAATATTTTATAAACATCAACATTTAGTAACTGTAGAGAAACATGGCAAATGTGCAAAATCTGGTACATTTTTTCTAATGCCTCCACTATGTCAACATTATTTATTTGTTTGTTTGATTTTTATGTTTGAATTTGTTAAGCAGGAAAGAACACTGATCCAGAAAAAACACATTCAGGTCCACCCAGGGTGTACATACCACACAGTAATACAACCACAGTAAGTCATGTATAAGTAATGCAAAGAGTTATAGAAGGTTATACAAACACAAATGTCAAATTTGTTAAGCAGGAAAGAGCACTGATCCAGATGAACCACTTTCAGTTCAGCCCAGGGTGCACATACCACAAACTTATACAACCACAGTAAGTCATGTATAAATAATACAAAGAGTTATAGAAGATTATACAAACACAAAGTTGCAATGACAGTGTGTTTCAAAGCTAACAGTGCGTACCTGCTACCTCTAATTTTTAAAATGCACAGATATATACTATTTCAAATGGAGGATAAAGAGGAAGAAAGTTGAAGAAAAAAGGAAAGAAAGATGGGGGTATAAGTTCATAAGTTGTTACTAGGTAATGACCTCTAGGGCCCTTACAAGCCTAACCACCACCCCAAACCCATTTGGATCCTGAGTATTATGGGTGTCTATACAGTGGAAGTAACTAAAGTATTATAGGTTCATAGGTGTGTTCTAGGCTAATGGCCCTGGAGCCTTTAAAAGCCTAGCCCATAGGATTACTCTAGCATCCTGTCACCTGACCTTAGTTCCCAGTGCCTCTGTTGAGTAGAGCCACTGGAGTGATCCCTGGGGTGAATTTTCTTTTTCCCATCCACTCATCAAGATTTCTCTTGAAGAGGGCCAGTGAAGTGTTCTGTTTGACATGTATGGAAAGTCTATTCCATAGCATGGGCAGTCTCTGTGTTATGAACTTGTCCCTCCAGCACATTCTGTTTATTGTGGTAATGAGGTTGAGGTCTCTGGAGCATGTAGTGTGGAGGTTTGGGATTTCTTTAGATGTAGCATTTCTAACAGAGCTGGGTCAGACATAGCTTTGTAAGTCAAGAAGAGATTGCCTCTAAGTAGGCGATATGAGACAGAGAATAGTTGGAGTTTTTTGAGTCTGTGCATATAGGACAAGTGTTTAAGGCCTAGGATCCTCTTTGTGAGGTACCTTTGCGGCCTCTCCAGTTGTTGTAGGTGTCTTGTGAGGTACATGCCAAATGGGGCATTGTACTCGATGACTGGCCTAATGAGGGAAGAGTAGAGGGAGACAATGACTTTTCTTCCTGGATGCAAAACCCTTAGTAATGAGATGCACCACATAAAAGGACTTTCTGACTACAGTGGCAATGTGGTGGTTAAAAGAGAGGTTGCTGTCATCCTGTGTTCCCAGATCTCTTATAATGCCTTCTGTGTTCAGTGGACTGCCATCGATGTGGTAATTCATGGAAACTGAGTTTTTCCCATAGGGGATGATGACACATTTTTTGGCATTGAGCTTAAGGCCATGGTTCTGGCATCAGCCGTTGGTCTCAGTGAGACCTTTCTGTAGGATGTCAACATCACTTGGGGAGTTAATAATAGCTCCCAACTTGCAATCGTCTTCAAACTTTGTCAGCCAGAGTCGCTACGTGTTGGCCTGGACTTCAGATAAATAGATACCAAACAGGAGAGGACCCAGGACTGAATCCTGTGAGACTCCACTCGTGACTGGTCAGCAGTCTGACTTGGAGTCAGCTACTTTCACACTGTGGGTTCTATCTGTGAGCCAGTTTGCAACCCACCTGGTGATATAGGGTTTGATGCCTAGCTTAGTGAGTTTTTCTATGATTCCTGAGTGGGGAATGGTATCAAAGGCCTTGGCCAGATCAAGGTAGGCTGTATGAACCACTTTTCCTTCATCCACAGCTCTGGTGACAGACGCAAAGAAGTCGACCAAGTTGAGCAGGCATGATCTACCCTTCACAAAACCAAACTGTGTGGGATCCAGAGTTTGGAGATTCCCTATATCCTTGTTTATTAGGTCCATAATGATGTGTTCCATAGCTTTGCATATCAGACTCATCAGGCTAATGGGGCAATAGTTCCCAGGGTCTGTAGTCGCTCCTCCTTTGTGGAGAGGGATGACTGAAGCAGTGCACCATTCAGTAGGGACAAAGCCTGAGGTGAGGCTGTGACTGAACAGGGCACACAGGTGAGATGCCAGTTCACTCTGTAGTTCATGTAGAACACAGCCAGGGATATTGTCAGGTCCCATAGAAGCTGTATTCTTGGCCTTGGACAGTGCTGTTTTAACCTGTGCAGCAGTAATACTGGGTGCCTGGCAATCTGCTGGTATTTTGATTGGTCCTTTGGAGGGGGGTAAAGTTGGCAGTGAATCTGTCTGCCAGTATATTGGCAATATCTATTGGTTCAGTATAGGAGGTACCATTGTGCAGTAGCTCAGAGCAAATCTTAGTATTGCTGTGGAGATTCTTTACATAACTATACAAGGCCTTGTGGTTGTCTTTACTATCTGCTGCAATTCTGTTTTCATAGCTAGCTTTAGAGGATTTGATGAGGAATCTCAACTTTTTGTTGAGGCTGATAAGGGAGTTTTTCCAGTCATGGGACTTCAGCTTATTCCACATCAGTTTCCTCCTTCTGTTGTAGAGTTTGTTTATGGCAAGGGGCCACCAGATTGACTTTGTTTTTTTTGGAGGAGAACTTCTTGGTTCTGTTGGGTATGGCGAGATCCATGCATTTGTGTACGTGTTCGTACAGTGCATTGGTTTATGATTCGGCGGTCATGCAACTATTCTTCATTTGCATGGATGCTAGGAAGTTAGCTGCCTCTGTTTTTAGGAGCCCATAGTTATCTTTTGGAGAAGTTTGTCATGGTGGTTACCTTTGCGGGGGTGGAGGTGAGGTGGTGAGGCGGTGGTAGGGATGTGGAAGAGTTGACTACTGGTGTAGAGCAATGGTCGCCCATGTTGGTAATGACCAGGTCAAGGATGTTGCTACCTCATGCGGGGGTAAGAATGAGCTGGTCCAGGGTAGTGGAATTAATGAATTCCAGGAAATGTTGGGCAATTGTATTGGTACATAAGTAGTTTTCCCAGTTAATGGAGGGGTAGTTGAAATCGCCTAGTATGACAGTGTTAGGTTGGGCCCTAATATTCTCCAGGATGCTTAGAAATGTGGAGTGTGAGTCTTGGGATATGATTGGGGACCTATAGCAGGCTATGACCTGAATCACTGTCTTACTCAATGTTAGCTGCACATATCTGATGTGTTATGTTGGGCCACCAGTCTGGATTTGTGTGCATCCTTTATGAATATGGAAACACTACCGCCTTTTGAGCTTTGGTCCAAGTTCTGGGGCGAAAGGTGTTTAATGAGTTATAGCCTGGTAGTGCAGGGGTGCTTTCTGCTGCCTTGAACCAGTTCTCTGTTACAGCTCAAATGTCGATGTTCTCCATTTTAAGGAGTGCTTCGAGTGAGTGCATTTTGAGATTTAGATTTCTAGCATTGAGTAGCATGACCTTCAGATTGCATTTTTTTTAGCTGTTACGGTGGTAATTTGGTCTTTGGAACACCACCTAAAAAAGGCACTATAGGGGTGGCAAGAGCCTTGGCCAGTATCCAGAAGCCCAGGGGTGACAGATGCAGGCCATCTCTGGCAAAGCATCGAGGTCTGTCAATCATGTCATCCCAGGCAGACAGATACTGGATCCCCTCATAATGACACCAGAAACTTAGTCAATTGTTGAAATCAATCATTTTCTGTTTGTACTGTGGTATCATTCTGGGTGTTGGCAGGATGCTGCTCAGGGCTTGGGTCATACCTGCCTGGGCTACATAATCTGAGAGCACCTCCATGTGTCTTTTCATGTAGTCCAGGGAGGTACGTCTTAGGGCATTCACACCCACATGTACAATGACAGAGTCATATTTGTACCTATTGTTGAGGGACCTGAGCGCGTGCATTATGTGGCAGATCCTGGCACCTGAGATGCAGCTGACTGTTACTTTCTCCTTATTCAACCTAGTGAGTGGGACATCAGTGTGCCTCACTATCGAATCACCTATAACTAGTGTGTTGGGAATGCTGTTTTGCCTTAGGGGCTTTGGTTGAGTGGCACACTGTTTAGCAGAGTTATGTGTCGCATGATTAGTGTGTTGTGGTGGTCCAGTGCATTTCTGCCTTTGAGGCCTCTGCTGTTTGGGTAGATTTTTATTGAGAGCCTCCACGAAGGTGGGTGTGTGGTTTGTGTTTTTATGTGAAGGCAGTGCTGGTGTGTGTTCTGGAGGGTTATGTGTTCCATGTGGTGTGGTGCAAGTGCTGACCTTCTCCTCTTGACCAGCTATTCCGGTCTTGGCTGGAGAGTGCGTGGCTTCCAGTTTGGATATATAAGTGCATCTCTTGCAAGTCTCAGTGTTGTAAGGTAAGAGGAGAGGGTTGCTACATTGCCTCAGGATGCCCAAGTTCACCAGGTTAATAGGAGAAAGCACAGGGAACTGACCTGGATTTGTAGGGGTAGCTGTTAGTTAGGATTATACTTATCTTATTGGTGGCAGTTGTCCATAAGAGGCATGGTGACCAGACGGGGGTAAAGTTACAATTTTTCATCCAGTTGTCAAGGTTTCATTTGAGTAGGGTCAGGGATGAACTCTGTTTTACATGGATGGGAAACCTATTCCAAAGCACAAGGATCCTTTGGGACACATCTGCCTCTTCAGCATGTTGTGTTTATGTCACAAGCAAAGTTCAGATCCCTGGATTTAGTGTTTCTGGTAATGTTTGTTTTGCACATGTGCAACAAATTCATCAGGGTGGGGTCTGAGGAAACCTTGTAAGTTAGGCCAAGATCCCCTCTCTGCAGCCTGCAGGAGACTGAAAACAGAGACAGAGTCCTTAAGCAATCAGTGTACGACAGGCTATTCATGCCCTGAATTATCCTGGTGAGAAACTTTTGTGAGCATTCCAACTGTTGCCAATGTCCAGTTAGGTACATTCCAAAGGGGTATTGTGCTCAATGATGGGCCTAATAAAGGCTGAGTAGAGTGGTACCATAACATTCTTGGACATAGATGACATACCCTTACTTATAAGTTGGGCAGCATAGAATTATTTTCTTACTATCTTAGCTTACATCTTGGTCAAAGACAAGATATGCTGTCTACATATATTCCCAGATCACGTACTACTGGAGCGACTTTTAGGGGGTATTTTATCAATAGAGTAATTAACTAGGGTTGACAGTTTCCCAAAGGGCATTATAATGCATTTTATTGGCATTAAGTTTTAGGCTGTGGCTTTGGCACCAGTCATTTGTCTGTATTAAACCCTCTTGCAAGATGTTGGTTTCTTGGGGGAGCTCTATAATAGCTCCCAGTTTACAGTCATCTGCAAACTTGGTGAGCCAGCAGTCTTGTGCATTAACCTTTATTCCAAAAATTAGATGCCAAACAAGAGTGGGCCCAGTATGGAGCCCTTGGGTAGTCTGCTAGTTTACTGGTTTATTGGTGAAGGCAGTCTCACCAATCCTGACCTCTTGGGTCTCATCTGTGAACCAGCCAACAGTCCATTGAGTTATGTAGGGATTTATGCCTATCTCAGACACTTGAAACATATGCTTGAGTGGGATATTACATTGAATGCCTTGTCCAAGTCAAGATACACAGTATGCACTGTTTTATTCATTGCCTTGGTGACCCTCTCAAAGAAGTCTACCAGGTTACGTAGGCATGACCTTCCATTAACAAAGCTAAATTGGAATGGGTCCAGTGTATGCAGGTTGCCAATGGTCTTGTTTATTATTTCCATGATAATTCATTCCATGGCTTTGCATATTAGGCTTGTTAGATTAATGGGCCTTTAGTTACCTGGGTCAGTTGATAGTCTGCCGTTTTGGTGGGAAATGACTGTTGTGGTCCTCCATTCACTTGGAACATAGCTTGTTTTAAGACTGTAGTTGAAGAGTGTCTCAAGTGGTCCATTTTTAGACTGTTCAGGAGGCAACCACGGATGTTGTCAGGATGCACAGAGGCAGTATTCTTGGCTTTAGCAAGTGCTGCCAGCACCTGGTCCCTGCTTAATTTTGACAAACTGTCACTTAATAGGATGTAGTTGACCTTAGAATAGTTCCTAACTGTTACTGGTTTAGCTGTGTTTTCTTGGTTGATTTTTACTTCAAAGGAGACAACTTTATGATCTGGCCTCAGTAGTGAGGATGTGACATGGGGGTGTTGGGTATAGTGCCCTCCCATGTTGGTGAGTACCACATCCATTATGTCTGATCCCATGGTTGGAGTGTGCACTATCTGTTCCAGGGTGTTTATGTTAATAAAGTCCAGGAAGCATTGTGCTTCTGAGTTTGAGGCAGTATAAGCTTCTCAGCCTATAGAGGAGTAGTTCATGTCACCCATGAATAGGGTATTTGTTTGGATGGTGGGTGCCTGTAGTAGGTTTAGGTAAGAGTCATGAGACTGTAAGGGCATAGATGGTAACCTATAGCTAGCCATGATATAGTGATGGACATTATCTGTGGTGACTTGCTCATGGATAAGCTCCATTGTATCATCCTGTTTAACCATCCTGGAGGTATGTTTGTTGCCAATGTAGATCAAGACACCTCCACCTTTGACCCCAGTCTGTGCTGTTGCTGGTCTAAATGTGTGGAAGGCATTGTAGTCTTGCACTGCCAGAGTACATTCCACAGTTTTAAACTAAGTTTCTGTCACAGCACAGATATCTACATGCTCCAGAGTGATGAGGGCTTGAAGGGTGTGTAGTTTTTTGTTTAGGTTCCTAGCATTGAGCAGTAACACCTTAATACTGCTTGGAGACTTTTTCACTATGTTGGTAATTTTTTTTTGGCATGTCCTAAAAAAGTCTCTAAGGGAGAGGATAAAGTTTTACCCAATATCCAAAAACCTAGGGGGATTCGGTGCAGCACGCCTTGGCAAAGCAACATTGTCTGTTGATCATATCCTCAGCTGCTGACAAATACTGAATCCACCTGGAATGACACCAGAAACTATGCCATTTATTCATACTGTGGCATCATCCTTGGTGAAGGTACAATGCTGCTCAATGCAAGGCTTGTACTTGTCTGTGGCATATATTCCAAGAGATCCATAATTTATCTTTTCATATAGTCCTGTGAGGTACATCTCAGGTCATTTACACATACATGGACTATGATAGAAACATATTGGTACCTGAGGTGCAGTAATTTAAGTGTGTGAGTAATGATATATAGATTCCTGGCTCCAGACAGGCAATTAACTATTATCAATCTATCTTTGTCTAACCTGGTGAATGGGGCATCTGTGTGTTGCACAAAGGAGTCTCCAATGACAAGAGTATTGGGTAAAGTATATGTTTTCTTTATGGGGACCATTGGGTATAGGCTTATATGAGATGTATGGTGTTGCTTTTGGTGTGTGCTTTAGTGATTGCTGAGGAACAGTATTGCCATTAGGTGGCTTTGAAGGTCTTTGAGATTTGAGAAGGTTTCTTTTAAAGTGGTTTGTCACACTTTCCATAGCAAATATAAATAATCAACCCTTAGTTATAGGAGTAATCTCCTTATCATATACCATATCAAATTTTACAGTGTTTGATGCAAATACTGTGATATTATTGCAATTAATTTAATTGGTAAGCACCACCCCTTGAAAATGTTCTTGAAGTTGAAAACTCCTAACATGACATCATAAAAGACTGTACCCACAATGACTCACTATTTACATTAGTGTATAAGCTACTATTTTTCCATGCTCTATGCAGTAATAAGGAAGTCTTGTATCCTAGTAAGACAATTCTTCAGCTATTTATCACAGATGGAACATTCATCCTTGAAAACAAACACATTTGATGCTCTATTGGTGAAACTATAATGTAAATAAGTATTTGCTCCTCTAAAGAAATCTGGTGTTTTTGTTACCCAGAAATCTTTGTTGTTGAATGCAAATTATCTTTATTAACTAACTTGACATCATTTCTGGGTGTGGTCATAATGAAAAACTGAGTCCGCACTGAAACTAAAACATCAAAAAACATGCCATAATCTTTATTTTAAAACCACTTGCAGCTGCAACATTTAGGAACATGTCAGCAAATTAAGTTAACTGTAAAACACATATGTATAAGAAGTGTAACAATACACTTTAAGTGCCTCAGCATAAGACAATCTGTGTGTGAGATGAGTAGCATGTGTGAAGGATGTAGTGTGGGTATTGTTGACAGCATGATTTGATTTTCGCTTCCCAGGACGTTGTGTATTTACATCTCTTGCACACTGTGTTATTTTCTTTAATGATTAACTGGTTGTCTGAGAACATGATATAATTGCTACATTGCCTTAGGATTCACAAATCTACCAAGTTGGTCACAGAGAAATAATGAAATTTCATTTTCATGTTGTCCAGTCCTGTAATAGAGTTGGCTATTTATTTATTTTGACATCTGTTAACCTGGTATGTCTGACTGAACATGTGCCCTTTTTTCAGCAGAGGCCCAGGGAGAAAAGCACTGTACAGAACAACAATTAAAGCAGAAGTAACACAAAGCAAGGAAAACTTCTAATACATGACAGACACCAAATACAGAACTATAGATATGTAGAAAATCTCAAAATACAGCACAAAATTAATTGATGTGGAAGCAATTAAGTATAGAGGTATAGAATAAATACAATAGTAACTATAGATACTAAAAACATTTCAATATACATAAAACAATTTCAAAATACCGTACAGAATAATACAATTTGCAAGCCCAGAAGTAAAGAAAATATGAAATAAAATACTGCTGAGTAAAGAGTTGAAGAGGTAGGTACATATGAGGAATGGAAAGCCAATAAAATAGTAGATTGAGTATTTGCTTATGGTACTGGAGAGGATGTAGATACAAAAGGGAATGCAGATTCCAAGAATCAGGGGAATTAATTTACTAACTAATTTACTTCATGTACAAGGAGATGGGATGAAAGTTTTAGGCACGTGAAGTGAAAGGATGAGTGGGAATGGAGTAAGGTAGGGCAATATGAAGAGAGATAAGGAGATGTAAGAGGGGAAGACCAGATACTGAGTTATCAGGGGAACAGTGAGAAGTAAGGGAAGAGTGCAGGGGATGAGAGAGTTATGTTGGGATTTAACAGGGGTCTCATTGGGTAATTTTTGGTTCTAAGAGCAAGATGTTATACAGTGCTAAGATATGGTAGTGCTATTTGATGTGCAAGCTAGCTGCTCTAATCTTAATTCTGAGCAATGTCACCCTGGGCCTGATTCTAACTTTATAGGGAAATTTTACTGTCTAGGCATTTCCTGCTACACAGGGCACTGCTAACTTCTGCTGTGCAGTGGGCAGCTTGTGAGCAAACTTGCCTGATTTATAGGAGAGAAAAAGTTGACAACTGACTCCTATAGTCTCCAGCCAATAAAAATCCACACTTTGAACTCCCTGGAGTGCTTCCCAACTCAGAGTGACAAGGTAAATACCTTCTGCCACAAAATGTACTATATTTGAAATTCTTAATGTAAAAGCACAGCAAAATTAGCTCTCAAGTGCAGATTAAACAACAACCAAGTCTCTGGCTACTTCATCCTTCTCCAAGGTGATTTGGAAGCAAACAGACCTAGAAAATCCAACAAACACAGACATGGTGATTTTTGTCATAACATTATTAAATAAATGGTATAAAATGCTCAAAAGCAGTAGCTAACGCTGTATAAAGCAAGTACAAGTGCAGTAAATTAAGAAATATTCTTATCTTAGCCTGTATGGCTCCAGATGTAGTTGAAACACTTGCAAAGCATTGCTGAGCTCCATGGAAGTGCGCAGAGCGCCTTGCAAACTCACCTGATTTATAGCAGAGAAAAGAAAGTTGAAAACTGACTCCTATACACTTTGAGCTCCATGGAGTACTTCTCAACTCAGAGTGATCAGGTAAACACCTTCTGCCACAAGATGGGTGATCCTGAAATTTCTTAATGTAAAAGCACAACAAAAGTAGCCCTGAAGTGCTGGTTAAACAACAAACAACTACCAAACAACTAAGTCTCTGGTTAAATCACCTAATAATCAGCAGCTATGTGAAAACGATCGTGCACGTGGATGTATAGAGGCCTAAGGCTTCAGCACCACAGCAACTCACAGCAGCCATAGGAAGTGAAACAAAGGTAATAATGCCAAAAGAAGCTGAAATTATGGAAACCCAAACATCTAAATCTAAATTATCATCCATATCTTCTTCTCCTGAAAAATATGTTATTCCTAAGAGACTGAGAACTTCTAAAAACCTATCAAGAGCATACAAAGGAACCAGGAAAGCAGAAGGCTGACAGAATATTTCAAATGGATGAGCTGAAAAGTGTCTTCTTACCTCTGCAATCTGCCATTCAAGAACTATCTGAAAAAGTGAACTCTTTCGGAACCTCAATCAACCAAATAGCCGACCGTTTGGAACTAGTTGAAGGAAGATCCAAGACAAATGAAATAGAAATTGAACACCTAAGGGATGAATTAAAAATTAAGGATAAAACAATAAATGACATTCAACCAAAATTGTGGATTTAGAGGCTAGAAGTAGGCAGAATAACCTGATAATTAGGGGTTTATCTGAGAAATACTAACCAAACCACCTACTTGAAACCATTACACAAATCTTTAACAATTTACTTCATGAGAGAAGCCCTTCAACTAAATGTATCATTAAAAGAGCACACAGAGCTCTGCGGAAGCAGCAAACTACTTCAGTTCCAAGACCCATTTATGTCAAAATGCTTAACCACCAAGATGTGCAAGCCATTCTCTCAGCCTATAAAAAAATTAAATCACTTTATATGGAATAATCAGAATATTGTCATCTCCCAAGATCTACCCCTTGAAATAAGAGAGAAACGCCGCAAACTTTCTTCCTACTGTGTTGACCTTATTTCACGTAAAATTACGTTTCAAATGAAGTTCCCGTGTTCCTTGTCCTTTGTCTATAAAGAAATTAAATACTCTATGTCCTCACCAAAAGAAGCGGACACAGTTTTTATTAAGTGCTTTGGATCGGCTCCAACTATACATTGAAGCACCTGACTGCTTCTTTTTGCTTACCGGAGGCTTCAGTTGTGCTTTCCGATCTTATTTGATGTCCTCTGATGACGATTGTTAACTTTACAGGTAATAAATCATCTATTTTTATCTGTATTTTGCCTCGCTGTTCTCCTACCGATCCTAGGAACGTTTCTTCTGGATTCATTTGTCCTGGGAATACTTGAGAGTGACAATCTGTTCAGGTCTTTACGGATGCACCTCCTAAGCTGGAAGTATATCAGCATTTATCCCCTGAGGACCTACGGCGCAATGTCCGATTTAAAAGACATAGTGTCGCTAACTGTTGAGTCCAACTTCACCCGAACTGTCTGCTGGAACATGAAACAAGTTATTAATAGGACTTTACTGCTGGGAAGGGTGAGAGTTGATATATATATATATATATATATATATACATATATATATATATATATATATATTTTTTTTTTTTTTAATTTTTTTTTTTTTAATGTCTGTGCAGCTGTTGTCTAGCTGTAGAGACAAAATAGATTCTCTTATAAGTCACCCTTCTCACATATGTTTTTTGCTTTGAGCTTCGATCTATTCTGCCAGTTCTGATCTGTTGTCAGTCTTGACATATGCTGTCTAAAACTGGTTGGATTGTCACTAGCCTTAAATGTAACGTTCTATAACTTTTGGTTACAATATGAATACAGTTCTTTTTGTCAGTGGATAATGCTCTGTGAAGTTATGTACTTTTCATGTAATAGCTTTAGTTCATTAGTCAATCTATCTTGTGACACCTAAGTTATACTCTATTATTATTATAATAGATGTGACTGCAAGAAAATCTTTGCTCATCAATATTAAGCTAATGAATCCAACTTGAAAGTTTGCTGTATGTTAACTGAGTCCTCTAAATTTTAGCCACATATTTTAAAGATTCTAGCTGCTCCTCATTAACACGTTTGGTATAGGTGTTAGTCTTTTCTTTTCTTTTTTTTTCTCTTCTCTCCTTCTTAATGTTTTTGGTACTCTTTACGAGTTAAATTTTTTGGAATTCGTACTGCAGTTCTCTGCTATGTTATGCTACCAATGCAAGTAATCAAATAGTGGTAAGGTGTTTAAACTGGGATATGTTAGGCTTTTTAAGGGGAGGATATATAAGTTATATAATCTTAATTCATAAATGTAAGTTTATAGTAAATCATTAACCTTTACTCTTATATCTATATGCATATATTTTACTAACCATTTCCCGACTATCAGCTATGTGTTGTTAACTTTAGAATCTATTAAGCTATTTTATTCAGTAATATACCTGGTTAGTGTAATGGGTCAAATCTTATATAGCTGACCAACTCCTACATATTATTGAATCTTTTTCGGAAGCTATTTGGATATGATAAGAAGGGTTTCTGATGGCTTCATTGGGAGTTAGATTAGTGATGTACATTGATTGTAAATATTGTTGGTATTTTGGTTTTCATCTGAATTTCAAATGTATGTTAAGCTCATGCTTATTTAGTATGTATAGTTTTCTTTCTCTCTCAATTACAGGGGTTTTGTGGGTAGGCACGGGGATAAAATCGAGCAAGTTTTGTGCTGTATTTTTTATAATTGTCACACACTACAATTTCGGAGGAATTTATTCTGAACCATATATCTCACACCACAGATATCCTTATGCTTTTACCCTGTTCCCTTTCAGTCATAGATATGGCTTGGAACATTATTTCCTGGAATTTCAGAGGGCTTCAGGAGAAAAATAAGAAAAATTGTTAATGTATCTACTCTGTAAATCTCACTCAGACCTCTGCTTTATTCAAGAAACACATATGAAAAATGAAGACTGGTTTAAAGAAAAGGATAGAAAATGGGTTAAAGACATTATCTCATCAGGGTTTAATCATAACTCCAAGGGGGTTGCAATCATTATTAAAAATTCCTTTAAACCTTCGATTGTTGACAAAGGGGCTGACCAAGAGAGTAGATGGTGTTATATTACATGCTTATCTCAACATCTTAACAAACCAGTCCTATTTCTAAACCTTTATGGTCCATGCTCAGGACAACAAGAATTCATCATGAAAGTCTATAATTTTTTACTTAAATTCCCAAATCACATTTATATCTTGGGCGGAGATTGGAATATGGTTATAGACCCTAACACTGACCGCTCCAGTAAGACTAAAGTTATCAGTACTCAGGATTCTCTAGCTTTGAGAGAGTTAATGCTTGATTTGAATTTGATGGACCCGGTTTCGGTTGATAGCTATTCTGGAAATAATTTCTTCACATATTTTTCCAAGTGCCACCACTCCTGGTCTTGTATAGATTTTTTTTTTAATGTCTAATATCTTAGCTAAAAGGCAAAATAAATTTTTAACTGAACCTAGATTCCTTTCAGATCATTCAATGCTAGTCTTAGAGACAGATCTTACACCAAACGTATCCCTATAATATAAAGGCTCTAACTGGTCTCTAAACAGCAACTTACTAAAAAAACAGGAAGTAATCGAAGAAATTACCCTAACTGTAAAAGAACTCTTTTCTGCTTCTCGAGATAGTGATATCCCTTTTGAAATTAGATGGGCAGTGTGTAAAGCTGTGATTAGGGGAATTTTTATTAAAAATCTGGCTTTCTTAAAAAAATGAGCAAAGAGAAGGAAAATAGTTTAGTGGCAGAGATTAAGACTCTTGATGATAAGCTCTTAGCTAACTACTCCTTGGACATGGAAAAAGAATTACGAATTAAGCAAAAAGAACTTTTTGAACTCCATCAATATAACTTCTCCCTCCAAGAATTAAGATATATTACTAGATAATCCGAATGGATCCAAACTCCTTCCAAAGCTCTAGCCAGATTGATAGAGAACAAGTTTAAATCCCCTAGAATTACACTTATTCAACATCAAAATACACTATATAAATCAGATACACAAATTATTCAACTATTCCACCAAATATATTCAGATATTTATGCTAGCAATAACTTGCTTTCCTCCTGTGCTGAGATGGAAAAATATCTGAGTAGCCTTACCTTTCCAAAACTAATTGAGACCCAGAAAATATCCTCTCAGCCCCGCTGGCTATTCCGGAGATTCTTGAGGCCATAGATAATCTTAAAATTGGGAAAGCCCCAGGCCCAGATGGCTACTCTCCTGATTTCTATAAAACATTTAAATCTATCCTAGCTCCCATTCTGCTTAAACTATATGAATGTATCTCAAATAATGGCATTACTGATATTTATATTAATCACTCTAAAACTATACTAATCCCTAAAAATAATCTAGATGGTTCCAATTTAAATAATTATAGGCCAATCTCTCTTATGAATGTGGACATAAAAATTATTTTGACCATTCTGGCAAATAGGCTTAAAAAAACTCTGCATTCCTTCATTTCTCCAGAACAAGTGGGTTTTATGTCCAATAGACATACCTGGGACAATACCTTAACATTGGAAACAATGATAAAGCTCACCAAATAAAACAGAAACCCTAGATATGCTATGGTTGTAGATGCTTGCAAAGCCTTTGATCGGGTAAATTGGAACTTTTTGTTCATGGTATTGTCCTTCTTTGACATCCTCCCTGATTTTATCAACATTATCAAAACATTATACAAAAGCTCTTATACACATCTTTATATAAATAAGCAATACTCTCAACCAATAAGGATTGCTAATGGTACTAGAAAGGGGTGCCCTCTGTCTCTGCTGCTCTTCAACTTATATTTAGAACCCTTCTTCCTGTATATTCTACAGAGAACCTATCATTCAATTCCTAAAATTCTCAATACTAACACTAGCTTGACTGCTTTTGCTGATGATCTGAATCTTTACTTTGAACATCCTTTATCTGACACTAAGAAGATAGTTGAGTCTTTGAATGCCTTTGCCTGTATTTCGGATTACCAAGTTAATCAAAACAAATCCTTTATTTTCCCGATCAACCCTATAGCACATAGACAACATCTCTTCCCAGACTCTTCTTTTCGTATAGCTTACTCCCTTAAATATCTAGGAGTTTCTTACAACCACTCTTCTTCCATTCTACATTCTAATTTATTAAAAACCTGGCTTTCTATCACCCAAGACATCTCAAGATGGTAACAGTTAAAACTCCCTGTGTTAACTAAAACTTCTATCATTAAAATGAATATTCTTCCAAAGCTCCTTTATCATCTCAATGCATCTCTCTCCTCTACTCCAAATCTCTTCTTTAACAGAGTGCACAAAGCCTTCGCTAAATTCCTATGGCACCCTAAGGCTGTAAGAATTTTGTATCAAAGACTTACTTTACCGAAATCTAAGGGTGGCCTAGCGATGCCCAATCTCCTTCTATACTACAGAATCATCCACGCAAACAGGATAATTACAGTTGCTAATTACCAATCAAACTCTCCTACTTGGACTCCTCTTTGGGTAAAAATGTGGTATAATCATGCCCTAAATAATAATTTTAACCCAAAAGCTCTGCCTTTTTTAAGTAAATTAAACCTTAAGAAACTAAAACTACACCACTCCTTAAAAGCTATAACAAAAACTTTTCAGGAGTTATTCCAATCCCTTAATCTAGGAAATGCACTCCTCCTCTTTCAGCCAATCCATCTTAACCCGAACCTAAACCTGAACTGTAAAATGATTA
Source organism: Protopterus annectens (assembly GCF_019279795.1). Taxonomy (NCBI): domain Eukaryota; kingdom Metazoa; phylum Chordata; order Ceratodontiformes; family Protopteridae; genus Protopterus; species Protopterus annectens. The sequence goes on from NC_056743.1 coordinate 1,020,923,716, forward strand.
ATTTGATCATCTACCCTTTAATCAAGGACTTCACTCTATGGGATATCCATAAACGCAGCCACCTTTCCCTAACAGATCTTCGAATGGCTTTAAATTTACCTAAAAAATATACCATTATTTTAAGGCAAATAAGGGAGCTTACTTTATCAGTACTTCACAGCTATCCCAGTATTGATGTTGATCATAACCGAGTGGCCAACCTGTTACAAAACTTAGTTAACAAGAAAAACATGTTATCTATAGCTTACAAAACCTTTTCTTCAATTCTAGATCAAGGAAAAATTATATTTGCAGATTACTGGGATCATCAGGGGACAAACTTCTCGATGGAGCAGAAACTTCTTGCTATTAAATCTACCCTTATGTATTCGCCCTTTAAAAAACTTACTTATACACAATTTATGATTACAAACAATTTATATTTTACCCCAGTCCATTTGAAAAAATTTGATTCGAATGTATCCATTTCATGTCCCTGTTGCTCTTACCCACATGCAGATATTATTCATATTTTGTGGTTCTGTAGATATTCCCATAGTATCTGGTGCTCACTCAAGGTAAGACTTGACAAAATGGGTTACCACAAATCAACCCTGTCCTGGGAAATGGCATTACTGCATGTTAGCAGCCTTAACATACCTAAACTTAAACTTCATGCGATAATTACACTCTGCCTCCTGGTCAAATTTTACATTACTAAACACTGGCTAGATCGCTGCAAACTGTCCTGGAGGGAATTTAAGAGTTTGGCTATCAAATACATTACTTCTCAAAAATTGTTACTAGTTAACCCCCGTAAGCGGACCTTATATCAGAAATTCTGGGACTTTATTTTTGTACTTCTGACTGACAATTAACAATTGCTTCTGCTATGTCATTTTTAGCACTTATCCCTGTTCACCACTAAATCCTTTAACCCTTTTATCCCTTCCCTATTTCCTTTTTTTTTTCTATTTGTTCATGGACAATTTGGTGCTTGATATTTAATCTTCCCCCTTTTCTCCTGAAATCTGATTATTGATTAATGTGAATTGCAGTTTGGTATATGTTTTATCTATACTTACCTAACTTGTTTTGCATCTAGAGTTTTGCAGTATTTTTTTTCTGTTCTCATTGGCACATATGTATATAGTGTATTATAGGTTATGATTTGGATCTCTTCTGTATTACTGCACAGGATTAATCTGTCAATTGTTGTAATAGTGTGTTTTATGTATATGCTAAAATCAATAAAATTGCTATTTGAAAAAAAAAAAGTAGCAACCACTGTATAAAACAAGTACAAGTGCAGCAACTCAGGAAAATATTCTTATCGTAGCCTGAATGGCTCTGCACGCAGCTGAAGCACTTGGGAAGTGTTGCTGGGGTCTGTGGAAGCGAGCACAGAGCCTTGCAAACCTGCCTGATTTATAGCAGAGAACCAAAGCTTGAAAACCAACTCATATGTCTTCTAGCCAATAATCAACCACATTTTGAACTCTCTGGAGTACTTCCCAACTCAGACAAAGCAGGTAAATACCTTCTGCCACAAGACAGATGACCCTCGAATTTATTAGTTATTGTTTGGCTTACTGACATTTCCCTTCTGCTCGACTTATTACCTCAACATTTCCCCTATAGAAGGTGCTTCTTTTCGGAGGAATGAGATTTTGTAAGTATCCATATGTATTTACTACAGTTGCATATCACAGCCTCATTCAGGACTCTGTAACAGCATTCAGGTAGGAAGTGCTCTGATTTTTTTCTACCTACACCATTTTAGAAGAGAAACACTAAAAACTTCATAATGCCTTCTATTTCCACACTCATTAAATGTGGAATTTAATGTCACCTTTCTTGTTTTAATCTTAGCTCACGGGAGTCAGATAAGATTCTGATGACATCCATCCTATCCTTTCCTTTCCCATTTAGACAGCTGCCTCTAGCAACTCATTCCTTCTCTTTCTGTGTTAACTAGTTATCTGTCTATCTCCAAACCCTTCTATGTTAACTAGTTATCGATGTCTATCTCCAAACCCTTCTATGTTAACTAGTTATCTATGTCTATCTCTAAACCCAGAATGCTGGCACTGCAGGTAGGCATAAAACTGCTGGGCTGGCATGAAGGTTCTAAATCACCATTTATTAGTATCCTTTTAAACATTTAGTGTAGTTGCTTGTGTAAACATTTATTTTAATAATTGGGTTATATTGTATTGTATCATCCCCAAAAGAAATCAGTGCACATGTGGGTGTTCCTCACTTGATGGAAAGGCACTGTGGGAGTGGTATTACTTTTTAGTAAAACTATTATTTAAGAAGCCACCAAGCTGACCATTATGCTATGTAAAACTGCATTTCCACTTAACACATCTTTTTAAAATTATGAGTTATTAGCACTTGTGTTAACTTACATATGTTAACTTACATAATATTTATAAGGTATAGCATTTAACCTTAATCTTTTTCTTCCAAACAGGTGTACAATATACAGAAATGAAGGATGTAAAATGTAGATTATATGTATTTACTAAGTGTACACACAAACTGATGGCAGTATTTAAAACAATACCCAGCCACACCCTCTCAGGATCACTCACTAAGCACCCCCTCTAATGATATGCTCCTCCCTCCACATCAGAGTGGGTTGCCATGATGGTTAAGGTGTTTACCTCACAAGCAAGCGGTACAGGGTTTAATTTGCATCAAGAGAAATTGGCTAGGCTTAAAATGTTCAGTCTAGTGCTTACCTATGAATCTATAAACTTTGTTCCATGGCACAGTATATTTCAGTTAAGTGGCTCTGTCCTGTTGACAGTTTCATGAAGTTTCCCGAATTTACAGGAATACATAATGTGAAGAGTCTGCTGTGTCTAGCAGTGATTATTAGTTGTCCTTGTCCGTATCCTCCTTCCCATTTAAACTCCTAGTTGGTTACATCTCGTGTATACTGTGTAATCATGAGGCTGACAAAGGTCCACAGAGATCAGTGCTCCACTATGGAAAATAAATGCAAAAAAAAAAAATAAATCCTATACAGCTATTAAGAGACTATTCACTGCAGTTTACCTACTTCCCCTGTCCAGAAGGAATTTAGGGTCTAGACCTGGAGTGAATTCACAGTTATTCATCCATTTGGCTAAACTAGAGTTAAAGAGAGTGAGGGAGCTATTTTGTTTAATGCAGAATGGGAGTTTATTCCAAGGATAGAGTACCCTTCTGGAGACATCTGTCCTGCCAATAAGTCCTGTTTATATTATGATACAGGTTTAGGTTCCTAGAATGGATATTTGTATCCCTTATATCTGTAAACCTACAATCTATCCCCCAAAAAACTGCCTGAGCAGTGCTATAACAAAATAGCAAAGTTCACAGCCATCTTGTCTGATAAAACTCACTACTGCCCCTCACAACTAACCATAAAACAGAGCCTCATCTACAAACCTAAAAATGCCCAAGCCTAAGCCACCTCTTGCAATTTTTACACCCTTCAATCAACTGAGACATTCCTCCTATTAATAACCAAATCCATTAACTCATCACAAGATGCTCTGTACACTTTCACACGTCTCTAAAATCTGAAACTCCATTACCTTAACACTCAGCAGATCATGCACACCACATCATTCAAAACAGAACTAAAAAAAAAAAGAATACCTCAAACACTCCTGGGTTTAGTCATGCTCTAATCTTGGCTAACTTACTCCCATTACCCGCCCACTGTATTTCTCTATTAAATTAACATGAAACATAGTGTCTGTCATCAGACTCAGCCCCCCCCATCTGTTTTTCCCCATTCAGACTCGTCCTCACCCATGCTCTACTCTCACTACAGTTATCCCATCAGTTATCCACACCTCTCTGCCCTTCTTACTCCCTGAAACACATTACAAATAGTCTCAATGAGTTCTCTAGAATATATTTCTATTTGTTAACCCTTTTAACTCATAACTGACTTTGCACACTCATTTTCCTATGGCATTCCATACACAGGAGTGAATACCCAACATCCCTGTTTACTGTACATATGATTTATACATATGTAAACAAACTTTCATAAACTTTTGTAAACCAAATGCATGCTTATAAGTTCATAGGTTCAAAGGTTGGTACTAAGCTATTGGCTCTAGAGCCTAGACAAGCCTAGCCAAAACAATTCCCTGGCTATTTCTTCCCATAGTATTTACTTTCCTGGACCCCTGTCTAGCAGGGTGACTGACATGATCCCTGGGTGAATTTCCTATCTAAACAAACCAAACACTTTGCACTTACGGAATGCCCAGCCAAACCATGAACAAATTCAAACACCAAAGGCCAGCATATAGAGTACAAAAGACACTTGTAGGTTGAGTGAACTGAAAGTTTCCTTTATTCAGACCGGTTTCGGCTACCCAGACTTCTTCAGTGAAGCAAAATCACATACACACAAATTACTAGTTAGGCTATATATACCCACCCCCAACCAATGGAAAACATGGTTCAACCAAAAAGAGAATTAAAAAGGTATATAGTACAACAGAAATTGCATACATAAATAATACATCATAAAGATACCTATGTATGTAAAAATATTATGGAACCAAATAGAAAAATTTTTTTTAGCAAGATAATAAAAATAAATTGACCTATATAACAAAATTGTGTATGTATAAATACTTGTCTAAGTACATGAACATTCATCCAATACAAAATGCGTACATTAATATATTATGTTATTTATATATATATATATATATATATATATATATATATATATATATATATATATATATATATATATATCAACTAAGATAATAAGACTAACCACTTGTGGTATCCTGCATGTGCCTCTAGATAACATACACTTATGTACATCAATGCATACATAAATAACATGAACCCAAACATAAGAATATGAATACATTATATAAATATATATATATATGTACATATATTTGTGATGTATGTAACGAATGCTACACTCATACCCCAAAAAAACCTGAAAAATAATCATATACATACGTAAGTTCCTTCAACGATGGTCATTAAGTCCTGGCGAGAATAGTGCCCCAAGGTCGATGATCCAATATTTTCCTTTGTGGTTAAGAATTGTGTGCCAACCCTGTTGATTACTTCTGTCTCCTATTATTTTATCAATAACCATAAACCTGAACTCTGCATTTGGATATTTTATAGTGTGTCTGTATAAGGCATTAGTTTCCCTTTTATTACGGATGTCACTCCTGTGTTCCGACATCCTTATCCTAAGTGAACGGGAGGTTTGGCCAACATAAAATGCTGAGCATTTGCATGTAGCTAAATAAACAATCCAACTGCTACCACAATTTCCGAAAACCCGTAAATCATATACTCTACTAGTATTGGCACTGGTGAATTGTTTTAGTTTTCTTACAAATTGGCATGATCCACAATGTCCACATGGGAACATGCCCAATAATTTGTTCCCAGTCATGGTCATTTGTTGATATACTGCTCCCCCACTCTCCTTATGTTTGAAGTGCGAAAAGAGAGATGTATTGCTCGTGACAACTCTATTGGTATCTGAGAATCTGACCGTTCTGGAAAAGTCAAAAGGATGACCCCTCTGGTAATCAGTGATGTCTCTATTAAATTTTTTAATCTTCCTATCACGGGGTCTGTTTTTCATAGGTAGCCAACTCTTTAGATAATTTGTTCACAGAAACTGCATACATTGGTAGGGACTCATATTTTTTACAATCCTCACATAGAGTTTTCACTTCAATTAGATTAATGTCCACCATCCTTTCATAGTACAATGTTAAAATGTTAACAAACATCATAGAGGCCTGTTGTACAGCTGAGTTCCACTCCTTAGTCAGTCTATCCTCCGATCTACCCGCTAAAGGTTGAAGACGAACTCTAAGGCCCCTAGGTGCTATTTCCCTGTTCATGTATGCTCTGAACAATCTAAGATGCCAAATGTTGGCATATCAATTTTTTAGGCCCCTGCCTAATTTATTGAACACAATGTTACATCCATTTGAGGGATCAATGTTGGGGCCATTCTGATTATTGCCTGGTGTGATATCTATACTAAAAACTCCAATATCATCCCTATCAGCACATAATCCATTGAGAATGCCCTCCAGATCCATATTGACTGATTGTTTCTGATATCAGTGCTCCTATTATAAGCAGGGCTAGATCAATACTAAATAGAGTTGGCTCACTATGAAAACTAAGTACACAATAGTGTAAAAAATATAATATATAGAAACATCACTAGATTGCCAAAGGATGCCAAAAATTGTTACATGTAATGTATTTTTAAGAATGTATTATTTCTGAACAGATATCAAAGAGTCGTCACGGAGGCCTCCTATTTAAAGTGGCCAAAAAATGGAGATGACCTCAATCAATGTATTAGTTTTCATACCCAAAAGTATACTCTGTGTAAAGACTCAAAAGACTAGCTACAAAAATAGCCGGTCTTACAAAAAGACATTGCTATTTGAAAAATACATCAAAAATGTAAATATGATTGACAGTCAAAAAACCCTTACTCCAAGTGCAATCTAATACTAGGTACATGCAGCAGATTTTCAACAATACCAAAATCCCATAAGTATTTATATGGCCCCTACCGTAATATACTTGATATATTAACATATGTCCATATCATCCAGATCTGGTGTCTGTATAAGTCCTAGTATCATGCCTATGTTTGTTCCAACCTTAATATTCAAATTAGTAGGCCACACGGGTCGACCCAATGTAGGAAACCCTTCAAATGGTCTGTACCTATCATCTATTTACTTTTAAGATGGATACCAACCCAGGTCTTGTTCCTGGAACTATTCAAATATAATTCCAAACTCAGTTGTTTTACCATATATATCTCAAATAATCCAACCTAATGTAAGAAAGGCCCTCTCCAAATTTCAAAACTGTAACTAATGTTGCCCTTGATGCTTATATCCTATTCTGACAACTGGATAAAAATGTCTAATATATCTAAGAAAATGTGGTTATTTCAAGTATATATGCTCCATATTTGTGGGCAATCAACTTGCTCTACATATAACAAAAAAACAAAGTTTCAATGCGAGTTGATAACATACATTGATAGCACTGTAACATATGTTTTGAGATGATCAGAACATATAAATATGACTCACAAAACACTATAAGCCCCACTGATACAAAAAGGCACTTTTCTGACTGTAAACTCAGCTTATCATGCATGTATCTCAATCTCTACACTAAAAAAGTACCAAGGTGTTGTGTTTCATAAAGTGATGTTTCCGTTAGTACAAAAAACTTAAGTGATAATACAGATGTATATATCTTCACAGTTGTTCCCCATTTGTACAATAACCAACAATTCTGTAGGTCTAGCAATCCTGTATTTATAAACAATCAATTTAGCCTAACTACTAGTAAAAAACTATTTTTAGAAAAATATACTTGTAACCACATAAAGTCCAGAGTATAGTAAATGAACAATAGAAGCATATATGAATAGAGTAGAATCCACTGGATATTGTAGGCCCACGATATACAAGTTGGCGTGCCTAAGCTGAGACGTTGACTGGAATGATTGTCCTGCGTATTGTGGAATAACACAGTTCAAACACAAATCTAACACCACCAACTACCCTAGATGTTGGTCAACATGTTCCCGTTCGACTATACTATAAGTAATGATTGAAAAGTCAACACAGTACATTTAAATTCCGCAGACCGCACATGCAGTCATTCAAAGAAAGGGAAACCAAATTGAAACACACAAAAATCCACCCAGTAGACCTTGATTGGAATAAGTATCCTGCGTGTTATAGGGTAGCACAGTCCAAACACGTATCTAACGCCACCAACTTCCCTTGATAATAATATACTTATTCCCGTTCGACTGTATTGTTGATAATGATTGAAAAATCAACACAGTACCTTTGAACTCCGCAAACCGCACATGCAGTCATACAAAAAAAGGGGATATTAATGTACACATTTTATATATATATATATATATATATATATATATATATATATATATATATATAAAAACAGAATATATTAATGTACACATTTTGTATTGGATATATGTTCATGTACTTAGACAAGTATTTATACATACACAGTTTTGTTATATATGTCAATTTATTTTTATTATCTTGCTAAACATTTTTTTTCTATTTGGTTCCATAATATTTTTACATACATAGGTATCTTTATGATGTATTATTTATGTATACAATTTCTGTTGTACTGTATACCTTTTTAATTCTCTTTTGGGTTGAACCATGTTTTCCATTGGTTGGGGGTGGGTATATATAGCCTAACTAGTAATTTGTATGTGATTTTGCTTCACTGAAGAAGGCTGGGTAGCCGAAACCAGTCTGAATAAAGGAAACTTTCAGTTCACTCAACCTACAAGTGTCTTTTGTACTCTATATACTGGCCTTTGGTGTTTGGATTTCCTGTCTCCCATCCAATCATCAAGGTTCCTTTTGAAGAGGGCCAAAGAGGTGCGCTGCTTGACATGTATGGGCAGTCTATTCCAGAGTCTGGGGAGTCTCTGAGTCAGGAACCTATACCTCCAGCATGTTTTGTTCATTGTGATGACAAAGTTTAGATCCCTGGAGCATGTGTCTCTGAGGGATTGGGATTTCTTTAAGTGTAGCATGTCCAACAGCTCTGGGTTTGACATGGCCTTGTATGTTAAGCAGAGATCCCTTCTGAGGAGACGATATGCGACAGATTATAGGTGGAGTTTTTTTAGACAGTCAGCATAGGGTATCTGCTTTAGGCCTGTTATTCTTTTTTTGAGGTATTTCTGCGGCCTTTCCAATTGTTGTAGATGTCTTGAGAGGTACGTACCAAATGGGTTATTGTATTCTATAATGGGTCTAATGAGGGTTGAGTACAGTGGGACAATGACCTCCTTTTTTCTGGATGAAAAGCCCTTAGTGATGAGGTGCGCCACGTAGAAGGATTTCCTGAATGTTGTGGCAATGTGCTTATCGAAGGTGAGATCACTGTCCACCTGTGTCCCTAAGTATCTTATCAAACTTTTGGTGTTTAGTGTACTGCCACCTATGTGGTGATTCATGGGTACATGTTTTTTTTCCAAAGGGGATAACTATACATTTCATGGCATTGAACTTGAGCCCATGGCTCTGGCACCAAGCATCTGTTTCTTTAAGGCCCTTTTGTAGAATGTCCACATTATTTGGGGATTCAATAATGGCTCCTAATTTGCAGTTATCTGCGAACTTTGTTAGCCAGAGTCCCTTAGTGTTGGCCTTTACTTCAGAGAAGTAGATGCCAAGCAAGAGCAGTCCCAGGACTGAAACCTGAGGTACTCCACTTGTCACTTGTCTGGAGCTGGATTTGGAGTCATCTACTTTTACAACGTGGGTTCTGTCAGTAAGCCAGTTGGCAACCCATTGAGTGACGTAGGGATTAATGCCCAGCTTAGTAAGTTTATCTATGACTCCAGAGTGGGGGATGGTGTCAAAGGCCTTGGCAAGGTCCAGATAGGCTGTGTGGACCACCTTATCCTTGTCCACAGCTCTGGAGACTTCTTCTTCTTTTGGCTTTTCCTGGTTAGGGGTTGCCACAGTGGATCACTTGTCCGCTCATAATTGGCAGTGGAGTTTTACAGTGTTGAGTTGCCAACCTGGTGACCAACCTTCCACAGAAGGCACACACCTGCACACACTCACACCTAGGGCCAATTTAGAGTGTCCAATCCACCTACAGCATGTCTTTGGGATGTGGGAGGAAACTGGAGCACCCGGAGGAAACCCACACGACGATAGGGAGGACATGAAGACTCTGCACAGAAGGCACCCCAGCCGAGGATTGAACCGGAGAACCTCTTGCTGTGAGGCGGCAACGCTAACCACTGCACCACCATGGTCACCCTTCCACGGCTCTGGAGACTGATTCAAAGAAATCAGTCAGGTTCAGGAGACAAGATCAGCCCTTCACGAACCCAACTATTATTATCTGTAAATTAAACTTTTGTAATTTTATGTGTTCCCCTATAAAACACAAATGCATGTAGTCCTTCTGAGCAAATGTTTTAAACTGTAATTTTATCTGGTATATATGTATGTACCAATAGCTATTCTGCCTGGGCCTCCACTGAAAAGGGGTAACATTTGCCCAGTGGACTATCCAGGGAAAAAAAAAAAACAAATGAAATAAATAGATAAGCAAATAAAAATTTGGGGTGTTTACAGTTTGGAGGTCAGGCAGGAGAAGGTCATTTGCAGCCTTGTAGGCCAAGCAAAGATCACAACATAAGAATCTATAAAAGACAGAATAGAGTGATGGAGCTTTTAGAAACCCGGTATAGCATAGGGAGGTCATACCCAAGATTTATGTATTTATTTTAATGAGGAGACATTGTATACTTTGTAGTTGGACCATATGCTTGGATAGATACTTGCCGAAGGGGAAATTATATTCTAACATGGGTCTGAGTAGGTAGGAGTAGAGTGGGACAATAACTTCCTTGGATGTGGACAGTAGGCCTACGGTAGTTAGTTTTGCTAGGTAGAAGGATTTCCCAAGGACAGTTAATCCATGGTGGTTAAAGGAGAGCTCATTGTCAATGAATGTGCCAAAGTCTCTAATGATGGTACCTATTTTAAAGGATGTGTTATTTATGTGGTAGGTATAGGGGTGTTCTTGTTTCCTGGGTGTGTTTTCTGAACCCACCGAGTTACTATTTTATGGTTACAGAGATGATGTTTTAGCACTTCTTCCAAGGTAATCACTGGGGAAGGTGTTAAGTGGATGTTTTAGTGGGGAAACATGGAGGGGACAGATGGCAGAGGTTTGAGCTAAATGTGTTCACTAGTATGCTTTTGATATCCCTGAGATTAGCATGGATGGTGACAATGGATTATCAGCTCAATGCAATGCTGGGTATTGTTTCAGTCAATCCTGACGGAGTTGACAAATGCTTTATGGTTATTTTTGGATGTGGCAGCAATATTTAATTCACACTTAACTCTGCAGGTTTTGTGTGACTAGTTCTGTATTCATTGCTCATTATATGTATCCATTTATGTTTTATTTATTTATTACATTTGTTAACCAGGAAAGTCCGACTGGGCTAGGAGCCCATTTTCAGCGGAGACCCGAGGAGAAAAGCTCCAAGAGATAGTACCATGTATTCTTAGAATAAACAACAGTAATTACAGTTAACAGAACTATAAGAAAAATTAAATACACACCTTTTGTTACAACAATTTAAGTACAGGCTAGGTAAAATATTTAGCATTGTTAGACTAGAAATTAGAGTTTCCAGCAAGTTACTATTTTTCTTATAGTCACCTAGCAGTGGTGCCATATACTGTAAGAAAGGAGGGTTAATAAGAAGGAAAATGTAAACAGAAGGAATCAGGGAGAACTGATCGTAGTAGGATGTAATGCGTTTATAGTGTAGGAAAGGGTGGGATGAGGACAAGAGGATTTAGCCTGCAGTAAGACGGGAGAGGTGCCAGTCGTTAGCTAGGTAGTTTAGTAGTAGTTGTTTGAACTCATGATGATGTGGATTGTTAGTAACTGCAGGGGGAAAGAGTATTCCAAAGTTTGGTAATTTTATTGGAATAAAGACGGTCCCTGTGACAGCTGCGGGATTGGGTGACCTTTAGCATAAGTTTGTTGGAGGATCTGAGGGTTCTGGGGTTGAGACTGGGTTGGATCAGATTGGAGAGGGCAGGACAGTTAGTGGGTTGGTAAATTAACTTCTGGACCATCGAAAGTTGGTTGAAAGCTAGAAGGTTGGGGAGTTCTAGCCATTTTAGTTGAGAGAGTACAGTACAATGATGAGTCATGTGGGGCATTCAAGGCAAACTTGGCAATTACATGGGGATATTTATTCACTTTCAGCTATGCCTTTTGTCCCTTGTTACGATTTCCCATTTCTTGCATTTTCTTTGCTTTTCTGCTGTCCTTGGAAATTATTAAACATCCAGTTCCACATCTAACTTTGCCTATCAGAACCAAAAGATTAAATGTCAGCCTCGATTAAAGGCTACTGTTCTGTACTAAGGATACCACCCTCCTTTTTTACACAGGATCCCTATTTGAGCATTTGAGTTCTTTGAAAAAAAATGAAAAATGTCTGAGATTATAGGGAACAATATTTCTTAACTTTCCACTAATAGTTGATTAAAACTACGATTTTGTGTCAGAAATTCCTTGATATTATATGGAGCAACAGAAAAAAATCAAATTCTATAAGTGTGACCTTTTATTTTGACAAAAGTATAGAAGTCTAGTCTTTGTAATGGTTTTGATCCATTTGGTCACTTTGCTATTACATTATGCTGTTGTCATTGGACTGCCCTTTTACATTACTCACTTCTCTTTCCAACTGAAATATTTTCCAGTATCACCACCTTGCCCTTTAGTCAGCGTTATATTTTAATTTGAAATGTAGTCTGTGTTAGACTTCTCAGCATTGTATTCTTTTATATTACTGTGTAATAAAAAATAGTATTTTTTCCTTCTCTTTCAGTACCAAAAAAGTGTTAACAGATTTAGTCTTAACAGAGCTATTATTTGCAAACAGGTCTGCGCTATAGTCATTTCATCTTTGTGTTTATAATGTGATGACAGTTCTTTAAAGTATAGTCAGACAGCTCCTTCTCTGACTGAATAGTTAAAAATGCAAGCAGTGCTTTAGTTAATCATCATAAAAATGCTTAACACCCTCACTCATACACATTGACAGGATTTCCGGCCCAGTTTGCAGTCTTCAGTCAATGGCTGATGGGTAGAGATGATCATTGAGAGAGGTAATGCAAAACCACAGGACATGAACCTTGTCCACCCCTTAAGAAAGTTCCACAATTTTTTTTAATACAAAACAAAAGGGGAACTTCTAGCTTATAAACTGCTGCCATTTTATTTGATTTTATAATTCTGTGATTATATCTTTTTGTGGGAGCGTTTAAGGGCTCAGCAGAAAATAACTTACAATTCTTTTATATGGAGTAATGTATAACTGCTTTTAAATGCAAGTATTCCTTCTTCTTACTAAGGTCTACAGCAGCATCTTTGGAGTGTTCAAAGAGACAAAATATAGCAGTCTTTTCTAAATATAGGAGGTTGTTTTTATTTTCATTTTTTTGTTACTAAAATTGTAAAAGTAAAAAAAAAAAAAAGCTTTTAAGCACATAATGGGAATTTCCTCTGCATTCCCACCCAGTTTCCTTCCCATTTAGCTAACCTTTGCTTCATGTTGCTTTTAAGGAACTAATTTTCAGCCTGTTGTCTTGGTCCAGCTTCCTATCTGTGTTAAATTAGTTACTTAATAAGGCTTAACAACCGCAAAAATAAATAAATAAACAAATAAATAATGGGAAGTGAGCAAAGCATGTTTAATTTTGTAAGTCTTTCAATTTTTGACTGGGCGTGTTCCTTACTGTTGACCACCACCTTATGCAGCTCTTTCACAATCTCACGGGCTGGATTCTTCCTGAAACCAGACTCGCTATGAAATGAATTAAATGAAATGAATAAAACAAAAGGATTTTGAAGCATCTTTCAGACATCAGGTTACAGAATGTCCACAATGCACTTTAATCTCAAATTTCTGCCCCATAGCCATCCTCTCCCCTCTCTCCAAAATCCTAGAAAAAATGCATTCATCTACAACTAATGCCATTCCTAACTCAAAATCACCTCCTCACTCCTACCCAGCATGATTTCTAACCTCGGCACAGCACTACAACAGCTCTCCTCTCTTTCTTAGATACAGTTAATCGTGCCAGACATTCTGGAGAAATAGCATCCGCAGTGCTCCTGGACCTCTCCAAGGCCTTTGATACTGTTTCCCACACCCATCCTCTGAGCCACCTCTCAAACCTAAATCTCTCTCAAACTACCCTCTTCTGGTTCTCAAGCTACCTGTCCGATAGCTTTTATGTGTACATAGGTGGCTACAGACACAGTGACAAATCTCTGTCTGCACACACTGGTTGAGGACAGATAGCACAAGAGGCAGATATTGAGGGCTTGATGTGATGGGTATCATGTGTCAAAGACAATATCCTCCTGCATTGGGTGGGGGTGTAACTACATGACTGTGATCTATGGTCAATCTGCTGGCTTGTTGCATTAGGACTCGGGGTCCACCCTGTCAGGGAATGTGTTTGCGAGACCATGACATAGATATAGTCTGTTCATGAAGTATCCAACCACCAGAGGCCAATGGAGGCCAGATGTTGTAGTCATTCATAACAAGAAATGGCACAGCATCATACAACACAGCTGAGGAATACATACCCTGTAATGGCCCTCTCTTCACTACTTTTGAAGCACGTATTTTTTCCATTGAGGCTATGTGTTAGGTATCACTACACTAGTTCCAAGGGAACGATAGCAGCGTTCAGCTGTTTATTTTAGTCTTTATGACCTTGCATTTAAGGTGTAAGGAACGCTGCACTATTTGTTATACCAATTGCTCTGCCACACTTCTACTGATATTAATATTGTACGTTCTGACTTCATTTTTAAATAGAAATGGTTATTTTATGCATTTGTAATACGCTTTTGCGTTATTTTCCTGATAACTTTGCTGAAGACTTACGACAATATGCAGGATGTATTTGATGTATGTTTACTTCAGTAACCATGGTTTTCAATATGTGAATTAATTAAGCAAATTGATTCATAAATTAATCACTTCTTAGAGTGAAGTTTTTTAGTTATTTAGGCTTCAGTTTCATTCTTATCTGGTTTCTCGTGTAGTGGAAGTTTAACACTACAGAAGCACATAGTTTTTTTCTATTGAGACTATGTGCTAGGGATTAATTGACTATTTTTATGGAGAAATCAGCAGCGTTTTGCTGTTTTGCAGACTTCATGTTTTTACATTCAAGGTGTAATGAAGGTTGTATTAATTGCCTTACTATTTTTTATTGATATTATTATATGTTTTTCATTGATGTCTATACTGTACACTTTGATTCTAGTTTTTAGTTAGAATCAATTATTGCTTATGTTCACAATACGCCTTTGCATTATTCTTCTGAAAATATTTCAGAAGCTTTACGATAATATGCAGGCTGCATCTGACGTTTGTGTACTTTAGTAACCATGGTGTTAAATGTGCAATTAACTAAACAAATTGATTTTTAGTTGTTTAATTTCCTGCCTAGTGCGGTATTTAAAGAGCGTTCTTTTAATGTATTTTTATCTGAAGAAGCGTGGAGGAGTCCACGCGAAAGCGCTCATCCCTGACATTAAAGCTGTGCATTCCTGGATTCATTTGGCTTTTTATTCATCTGTTAGATCGTGGTGAGACTACAAGTATTTATAGTTGCAGCTGTTCGTTCCTGGGTTTACTGGTAGTCTCTTTGGCAACACCGCTACAGTTTTTTATTCGTTTTAGCTTTTATGTGTACATAGGTGGCTACAGACACAGTGACAAATCTCTGTTTGCACACACTGGTTGAGGACAGATAGCACAAGAGGCAGATATTGAGGGCTTGATGTGATGGGTATCATGTGTCAAAGACAATATCCTCCTGCATTGGGTGGGGGTGTCACTACATGACTGTGATCTATGGTCAATCTGCTGGCTTGTTGCACTAGGACTCGGGGTCCACCCTGTCAGGGAATGTGTTTGCGAGACCATGACATAGATATAGTCTGTTCATGAAGTATCCAACCACCAGAGGCCAATGGAGGCCAGATGTTGTAGTCATTCATAACAAGAAATGGCACAGCATCATACAACACAGCTGAGGAATACATACCCTGTAATGGCCCTCCTATATGGCCAGCTCTGTTACATATACTACTTCACCCTCACGTAACAACACTGTAGGGGGCATTGGTAATGGAACCTGCAAGCCTACCCATGAGGTGGAGATGAAAGCTGTGTGTATCACCATATATCTCAGGAGACCAAGCAGTACAGTTCTCTTATACTCCATGTCCTCATGAAGCTCTTGGCAGAGCTGGGTGAAATACACATGGATGCCATGTAACAGAAATCAGCTCCATGCTAGACTAGGTTGATCTTATTGCACCTGGAAGATTGGCTGGAGCATCTGCCAATTGCTTTCAAGTGCTGCCCAGACGTCAGGGAACAGATATGACACAGGATTGCAATGGGCACCCATGCAGGACTGCACAATGGTAGATATACCTACATCACATTAATTAGACTCATCTGTTCGTGCAGTTGCAGGAAAGAGCATCTTTGGTGGTCAGAGCCTTGTGGACCACACCCCACTGAGGTTAACGATTGCTCAGATTATACAGCATCATGTTCATCTGTACACATGGACACACCTTCACCCTCTGCATTGGATGTTTGCCCACCCAAGATGGAGATTGACAGTGGTATTGTGTCATCAGACTGTAACTCAGGTGCCTGTGTCTCCTCTATAGCTGTAGCCCTTCATGAATGCCAACAACAGCTATTTGTTGCATCAGGCACTTTCTAAACTGTAACAAAGACCTTTAACAGCACTGACTGTCACTTTATTTAAAAAAACAGATTCTTCAAGCTAAACAAAGCCAGTGTTATGCACCTACATAATAGTTCTTTGTAAATCCATGTGAATCACCTTTGCCAAACTGTGGCTCCTTGCTACAGTTCCTAGCACACAAACATTGACTAACTGTCATTTAAGAAACCACAATTGCAGTTGTGGCTACTTAAATAATTATTGATACTGCTTATAGGGACCAACTGGCACCCTTTCTATATTGACAACTGTACCTCCTAACAGCTTGCTGCCAGGGCAGCTGCCCCTTCACCCTGACTTTGCTATGGCTTTAGCACTTAATGTAATATGCCAGCTTCACTTGATTTTGTTTTTTTCTGCATGGACCTGCTGTGGAATAACAATATCCTATACCATGTGTGTGTGTGTGTGGGGGGGGGGGGGGGTGCCTTATATCTACTGCGGCCCTGCAGTTTGTCCCTGCATGTAACTGTACCATATTCTACGAGAGTATGTTAGTGTATGAGGAGGGGGTGCACATGTGCCTACTGCCTCTCATGCAGTCAGAGAGACATATGCTATATGGCACAGTTGGCAGCACTATGACTTGTAGCATTTGTTCTTCCGTCTTACTTTACACCTCTCACAGTTCTCTGAACCTTCTCTTTCAGCATGAACAAAATTTGATAGTACTCATGCTGCCTACCACAGGAGGCTGGGAAGTTTAAAGGTCATGTATGGTTAATTCCACTCACTAATGCAAACTTTCTTTTTCAGTAAATTCAGTACAATGACAGGATAATTTGCATAATGGGAAACTTCCCATTGTGTTTCCTCACTGCAGTTTCAGATGATAAATTTGCTGTGCAGGCACATGTGCCATGTCTCACCCTGCTGTGGCTGTGACAGTGGAATATGAAGACAACGAGGGGGTGTTCTGGCTACTCACTAGCAGATAAACCTGGCACATTGTCTGAGGTTGACCAGTTGCAGCTGGAGTAGATAGTGGAGGCTGTGGTGGAGAGAGCAGTGGGCAGGTATGTGGCTCAGAATGATCACTTCTTAGAGTGACCAGCTGATATGCTTACCAAGCCATCCCCCGTTGGACCACCAGAGAAGGGAATGGAACATACTACTGTCCATCCTGATCCATTCTGATTTGATGGATCTGTATAATGTCCCTTTGGGACAGGGTGACAGAGGACATACTTTTGGTTTTACCCCCACCCTATTCCCAATGATGTTCGCCTTCTCTTGTTTTACTTCCCCTCCCCTGTTCATTGTCCATCTCTCCCCAACACCATTTTGTCAATCTGTTTATCTCCATCCAGCTCATGTCTCTGTGTCTTAGTGTTTGCATATCCACCCTTGTGTATCTGTACTGTCCTGTGTGTCCATCTATTTGCTGCTTCTTACTTCCATTTCTTTTCCTACTTTGCTTTTCACCTTCTTCCCATCGCTCCTGTCTTTATAAAGCAAAAATGGAGGCCCCATTGCCATCACCACTGTCCTGCCCTCCCCATTCCTGTGCACTCTTCACTGCTGTCCATGTGTGTTACCCTGTGCTTATTGCCCTTTCCCTTTTCCTATTTTCCTATATTCCCCGTTTCTTCCACTTTTAAGTATCCACAAAAAGCACTGCATCTGTAAATACTTATGTTTAAAGAGCTTTCTGTGGCATTTTATGCCACCTTAAAGGGGCATTCTACCATGCATGGCCTAGCTAATAAGTGCACTAATTTATTGGTGGGCTGTGTCAGTTTGTGAGTTCATGTTCTTTTCTCCAACAGGATCACCCATTATGGTGCTGGAGTAGATGGCTACATGTATTTTGTCTTGTGTGTCTAGATATTAGTTCACTGCATGGATGTGCCTGCAAGCATACTTGTTACACTGCTCATCTGTGTACCCCACAGCATTGCTAACTTTACAAAAGCACACTTTGTGTGTCTTTGAATATTTAAGGTATCCTTGCGTTGCCACACAGTGCCACTTAGTTGCACAACACTTGAGCAAAAGTGTGTGCATCTCTATGAGTCCTGAGCTTGGTTTCACGAAGTCCAGTCTAGTTCTGTATGTCTACTCAGGAACAGTCCTGCATGTATCTGTTCTGTGATATAATTCAGAAATGTTTTATAGTATTTCAGAAAAAGAAATAAATTGTCTTGACTTTGCAGCCTAGTATTTGATCATTTATACATACCTTTTGAAGGCTTGTGCAAGTCTTTCAGTTAACCCATTTCTTGCTTGGTGTGCTGATGCATGTTGTATAAGTGGAATAGGCTATTTGTTTTTTTTGTTTGTTTGTTTTTTAACAGAATAACATTTTTCCTGGCTTAGAATCAATTCCAATGCCAAGCCAGTGACAACTTGTTCAAGTAAACTTCCTTTCCAGATTAAGCAATGAGATGCACCATCTTCCCTTAAGAATGGATTGGGTAGTTGGACAAATGGATGGATATTCATGAATTCAATCCAGTTAAAACTGGCCTATTACTCCTTGAAAAAGGAGGTAAGGTCTAATGGTGGGTACTGGCAAGGTGTAAAATGGCCACATGGCCCAGTTGCCATGGAAATTCTTAGGTGAGTAATGGTAGCTTTGGATGCAATTTTAGACATACAGAATATTCTATCTATTAAGACTGAATCCACTGCAATCATAAATACATTATTCACAAACGGTCCATGCATAATATTTTTCAACATCCACCTGAACATTTCCATAGTTTTTAACAATGCTGTGTAGACATCTTCTATTCCATTTGACATGTCCAAAGACATACATCTGGAACATTTCTCCCTGGGCCTCCACTGAAAATGGGCTCTGTCCCAGTTGGACTTTCCCAGTAAACACATTTTAAATAAAATAAATAAATGTTGCATGAGTCTTAAAAACTGTCTCAATCTCTGCATAAATTCACCTGTATTCAGCCATCAGACTACCTTTCTAACTAGTGCTTTTATTTTAACAGTACCAGGGTGATCTGTATGGAGTTCTTCTATCTCAGCTTATAATTATCTATGCCTCAAGTTCCTTGAAAGATATATCCTTTTTAACTAAAAGAAAAATAAAAAAAAATGCTGTAAAACTAATCTGCATTCCTGCTACTGGAGCTGGCATTATACTTTTCAACCTCTTAGAGTAAGAAATCTGGACAAAGCCATAAATAAAAGTGTGACAAAGGCCCAAAAATAGGGATAATTTTTAAATATTATTCTTACAGACTTAGAAAGTTAATAGAATAATAGGTTTTGCATTAGCATGAATTTTCTGAAGGCCATGAAGTATGAAACTCAAATGTCTGTCATTATTTTCTATCTTCGGTCTTTAATGATTTGCTACCAATTTGCCAGAAAACCACAATTTTATCAAAAATGGTCCAAAAATATGAGGCAAAAACCTGGACATTCTGCGAAAATCTGTACAGTTGATGGCATGCCTTCCACTAAAAATCTCAACACTTGTGGTAGTTATGGAACAGCTCTTGCTTTTCATGCTATCAGATCAGCTTTGCATCTCATTTCTATATCCCTTGGCTATGGTAGGCAAACTCTTATGATTATCAAGGAAAAATATAGATCTGTGATCAATAACTGACTTGAATGCTTCATCCAAAGGTGTTAGTAGAGTTGTACTTCTTCAAAAATTAAAGCAAGTCTCCCCTTTTCAATCTGGGAATACTTTCTCTCAGGAAGAGAGAGTGATTTTGATGCATGTGCAATTACTCTTTTATCCTCTGAAGGTACTTTGTGTCGAATAATGGCACGGTTCGGCACCTACACCACAAACTAAGGCATGACAAGCAGGCGATAGTGGTAACTCTTGACCACAATACACAAAGTCCTTCTGCTAGAGGTAACAGCCCCTAACCACCAAAAAGTGTCTGACATGACATGCTTTAAATCTATTCTATCTATTGGTTCAGAAGGATGTAAAGTTAGCTTCTCCAACATAAATTTCACACACTAGGGAGAGAAAAGTCTTCTTGGTTGCCTTAGATGATAAGATCATTTTAAGAAATTCTTAACTAAAGGTTTTGATGTTATCTGTGGAAAAGTTGAAAAAAACTGCAAATGTGTGATATTTAAGCTAATTTTAATTTTATTAATGGTTGAAACAGTCCAAGATTCTTTGTGTAGGGCAATGCAAAGGGTCCATACCTTGTAAAGAAGTTCAAGTGACTGCTCTCCTTCCTTAAGAAGTCATGATTTTCTTCTTTTTGGTCTATTCTCTTCCATTAGGCCATATAACTCTGAGTTGGGAAGGAACCTGCTGTTAGGAATTGAATTGTTATCCTTTGGGCTGACAGATTCAGAGTCCTGAAACTGGGATATAATACCTTGTCATATGGTTGTAGTTTGATGTTCTAGCAGCTGGTGTTAATCTTTGACCTGGCACCTCTCAAATCAAAGTTGAGGAGTGAAAAAAGGTCCATTCTTCAATTCGGCACTCATCAGCTCTAACACGAGCCATCCTAATCTGAAACCCTCCACTCTAAGTTGAGGAGCGAAATAAATAAATAAAAAGGCCCATTTCCTGATCTGGGACTCCTCATCTCTGATCTGTACCCCTCAAATCTAACTTGAGTCATCTAATCTAATTTAGGGCTAAAAAAGGTCTTCAGTTATACACTGTAACAAACTGCTTGCTACAAAAACAAATGTACATTGTAGCAAGTGGTTTACTAAAGTAAAATTTACAGTTACAACTGACAAAATGCTTTTGCCCTGACAATTACAGTTTTGGTATTCGTGCCCCCTAACACCTTGCACCTGGAGCAGCTGGTCTCTTTGCCTACCCTAGCTATTCTCCTGCCTTCACATGTTATTGTGTCAGTAATGCCCTTGTGAAGAGATCTGGGCAATGGTGAAAGTCTGATCAAGCTCCTTAACAAAGAACACCATAGCTGTTTGGGACAAAAGGAAGGTATTCAGATTAGATTGGACCTATCTTTTTTTTTTTTTTGAGGAGCATCTTTTACATGTCAAGAGACTGAGGGAATGCGTACCTTAAGATTGAGTGCATGGAATGCAGAAAAATGAGAAAGCATCTAACTTTCACACTGTCTTCTGAGGTATGTAGGAGCTAAAGACATTGATTTGATTGTTGTAATATATGGCAAAAAGGTCGTCTTTTGTGAGGCCTTACATCTCTACAAAGCCCTGAAAGAAGTGTAGATGCAGTTTCCTTTCACAGACCAAAGTTTTAGCACCTGTTGATGAATTCTGTAAACCTGGAATATGAACTGGTGAGAGATGAAGATAATGCTTCAAAGTCCTTTCCATAATCTAGGTTTCCAATTTACACAGTAGGAAAGAACTTGGTCTTCCTTGTTTATTGATGTATCATGTTACTGTAGTCCAGTCTGTATTGGTTTGAAGGAGTCATGGCTGAAAATTGTCCAGAAAGGCTGTCAAGGGCCCCTAAACTGTATCTCTTTCAGGTTGATGTGAGAGAAATTTTTCCTTCTTTTAGCCAGTTCTCCAGTACCAACAGGTTATTGCAATAAGCTTTCCAAGCATATTTTACATCCTAGGAGGATTTGCTGCTAAAGTACAAGAGACAGTTATTCATTGCAAATTTAATAAAGTCTTTATTATAACTTAACACATGATCTGTGTGGTTGAGGTTTATTAAATCCCTTGGACTTTTGGATTTACAGTTGGAGAATGCAGCACTGAAAGTTTTGGACTGTATTCATAAAAACATCTGTGCTTAGATATTGGACTTTGAACAGAGGAATTCATTGCTTACATATGGGGAAACAGGAACCAACATATCCAATGGCTCCCTGAACACGTTCCATAAGATGCCATTGTCTTTCTCATAAAAAAAATCGTACATGAAAATACTAGGAAAATGCAGTCAGACATATGCCACAGAGCTCTTAGAAACCATCTTGCTGTGATGGCTTTTTGCTGTGTTTATTTTTTTAGGACTTCCGGAATCTCTGTTTGTCCAGAGTAAGAAAAAAATGTTTGTAGGTTCCAAATCTATGACTGCCCCTAGAATATTATTAATATCGAAGAAGTCAAAGAAAATTTCTTGTGATATATTGTTTTTCCCAGAGACTAAAACAGTAAAGCAATTTGTTTTAGGTTTTGTGTCAACAGTTCCCTTGTGTTTGCCACTATTATGCAATTGTCCAGTTAAGAAAAGATAGCTGTGTTCTGTTTTCTGAGGTGTGTAAATATTGAAAGTGAACAGTTAATAAATTATCTAAGGGGCTGTAGATAGTTCAAATACCAGAGATGGAAACTGAAAATGATGAACTATCTGGAATCTGAGGTACTTTCTGTAAGAATGAATATGAAAGCAGGCATCAAATGGCACTGAGATTTTCAGAACTTGAGGTACTTTCTGCGAAAATATAAAAATAATCATCATCTATATCATAGGTTGCTACAAAAAGAGTCTTGTTTTATGAAGGGACACAAAGTCTTCATAGCAAAAGTACTGAATGATTTTGAGTTTTAAGAACTGATACAGGTTTGATAATTCTAGAAATGGCCTTGAGGACTTGTCACACTAGAAACAGTCTAGAGTTAAAAAATAAAATATCTATTTGACTGATTGCAGCTCTCAGTATTGTTTAATGCATTAGTATTAAATCATCGGCTGTAATGTTTGCTGTATTTGATGATGTGGAGATATTCAAGAAACAAGCTACAGTTTAGTTGTATTGACAAAATTCTGTTGCATAAAACTATTGTATTTTTGTTTTTGTGAATTACATTTGTATATGGTTATCTCTTGACATGCAAAAACAATTACTCTAAAGTTTGCCTCCTATGGGTATTAGGCAAACTGACTGGGTAAGAAAGGAGGTTGTATTTATTATGAAGATTTCTGTGTGTATATATCTTATCTTATTGAATTTACTAATTTACTAATTTGAATTGTAATTGAATTACTTTCCTATATAGTTCCTTTGTTGACAAAACTGTTGAAAAGGAGTTGTTTTTCTCTTTGACACATCTGCAGTGTTTTTGAGACTATTAATTATCATGTATACACATCTATTTCATTGAAGCCCTTGCTTTTTCTGTCATTGATGAATCAGTAACACTAATTATCAGCTAATAAATAATTAATCTTGTGTCAATAGTATATTAAGTGACCTAGTGCTAACATTATTATTTTAAGACTCTTTAATAAACCATACATGCCTCCTGAAAATTACCCCGGCAGTCTTTTATTAATTATGTAAAGCATCCTACATAAGTTTCAGTTTGTGAATTCCTATTTTGCACATTGTTAACATGTTTGTTCTAATTCTGTTGATCACAACACTTTGAAAGACCATAACATTTATAGCATCTTGTCTCATCTCCAAAATGCAACTCTGATGTCAAATGACATTGATTAAATAATTCAAAGCCAAACAGGCAAGGTACTAGATGCCTTACCACATATATCTCTTTGACAAGATTATCTTTTTAGAAAATAAGCATGCAGGGGACCACCTCACCCCTTTAATCAGATGCTGATAAGGTGAGAAAACAGTATCTACCTTACATGTATTTCAAGTTCTTGTTTATCCAAAGGAGACTTAATATGTTTGCTCTCCAATGGTTTCCTGCCAAGGTATGTAATGTAAGAAATTCACCTTGTTTCTTTTTTCTCATCAGACGACAAATCAGTTATACCCCTGTATTGTTATCATACCATTGGACGAAGATTGAACAATTGATCTTTATTTGCCCGAGGTTTGATTTGTTGACAATGGGAGTTCCTCCATGATTAATCACTATTGGCAAGTTCCTCCAGAAGTGATTCCCTTTTATGGAGACTTTCCCCCTTTTACAAGTTGGTGTGACCATGGAGTTGGTGTACATCCTGTGGTGTGTGGGGCTTGCTGCCCATATCAGGGATGCGGGGAGGGGAGCTTGCCCCCTACAAAAAAAAAAAAAAAAAAAAAAAAAAAAACACTTGAAAAAGTGTTTTTCATTTTAGCAAATGCTGTTAGGGGATTCTGATCCTTGACACATTTGCTTCCATCTGCTTGTAGTGGAAAGTATGGTATATTTGACTTGCATTTTTGTCCTTCCCTAGTTTATGTGTTTAAGTTTATGTTAACATTTTGGGTTTTCCACTGATAAATATATTCCCCTAACATCAGAACGTGTTGTTTTGCTCACTGGAGAAAGTTAAGTTGAGAAGTGACTTTAATTACTAGGTTCACCCTAACTTTTTGATTTCTTCTTTCCTAGTCTTCAGACTAATTGTATCTGGAAGGTTCCTAGCCAGATAACATTTCTCCCCAGTTCTTCTTGACTTCTATCATCTATTTTCCTCTTAGATGATGTCATGAAACACATAGCAAGGTACTACTGCTTCTTATAAGGGGTAAGCCTTACCCCATTAGAATTAATGACAGATAGGTAACTAATTGGGGGTCCAGGTAATAAATGCATCACTTTGGTAAATATCAGCCATGGTTTGTATGGCTCCAGTAATCACATGGAAATAATACAAAACTACTATTAGCAAATAATAATAGTAATTTAATAGTGAAAATAATAAGCAAGAAGGGTCATTAGAATGAAGAAAGTTACTGAGGAAGGTTTGCTATTTGATATGCCAAAAGTGTGTCTGATACTTTCTCATTAAGAAATGCAATGTTATAGAAGAACTAGTGACAAATCTTTAGATAAAAAATTAGGCATGGGTCACATTATTATTTAATGTAACTTGCACAGAGCCGAACCTTTCTTAAAACATAAAAGGCTTTATCTAGATGAAAAAAATACATCTAAAAACATTTACATTCATTTGCAGTTTATTGTATTCATGCATGAAGTCACTTAAACATTTATGCAAACCCATGTAGAGAAAAGGCACTGATTTCATACTTTCAAAGCACATTTTTTCAATGACACTTTTAAAGGAAGCCATTCTTAGTCCCATTCCATATGTACTCCAAGTAGCAAACATCGCATTGAAACTTTCAATATGCAACAAGCCATTGTGTACTTATCACCCCTTCCTCACACCCCACCTTATTAACTGTAGAGCTCTACAATTACAAAGAACCTTAAACTATTCTTATATCTCAATGCAAAACAGCATTTAACTAAGACTTTACTTAGATAATTTTTTATGACATAAGCATTCTCTAAAAATATGCTTTCTTGTTTTATGGGAAATTTTGCTCACAAAGAAGCCATCATCCTTTCTGCACATCCCTCAAGACAAGACCCATACTTAGAGACACCTGTTGCAAATAAGCATGGCAATTGGTCTCCATCAAGAATATTTTACAGACAGTGCCAATCTATCTTTCTTTCTTTCTTCTTTTTTTAATAAACAGAAGACATTTATAAATGAGAATCTCCTTGCTATGTATTTAAACATAGAGGCCCCACTATTATCATTACAGCAACAAATTTACTACACTGTAAACACACGTACTATAAATTGCACTAAAATCTTTATAAAGTATGCAGTCTTATAAATTGTTAGTGCTTTCTAGTCACACAAAAATATCAGTTATGTTTTTGTAATGCCATGTTTTTTATAACTCCACAAAGGAGTGCTTCACAAATTAGTAAATGAATGAGTTATAATATTCAGTTAACTATATGAAGCTAATGTGGGTTGGTGAGATATTCCAAACTACAGATATGGTGTTATACAGTCAAAAAGGAAAATGGAAAACACTTTGATTACCACTATGAATACAAGAGGCTCTTTATACACAGTTAAATTTAAACATGGTGTGGTTAACCTGCTAAAAATGTTTTATGTCTTACAAGATGTTGGTGTAATTTATATTTATTTATTTATTTCCAGTTTGATGGCTGGGGAAGTCCACTGGGCTCAAAGAGCCCGTTTTCAGTGAAGGCCCGGGGAGAAAAGCTCCAATAATACACAGTACAAGCTCCATAATGTGATGTACAATACATAGTGGAAACAGAAACAAGCTCAGCAAATTTTACATACAAAGTAGCAAAAACTAAACAACAGTTAAACAGCAGCTTAGAGAAGGATGTAAAGCATATTTACATGTTTAGTGGTTGATGGGTATATGTAGTTTACTGTGTAGTGTTTTTGTTGTTGTTTTTATACACTGTCATATACATCATTTGCATGGGCATTTATTAACGTAGTCAAATAAAACCATTAATAATCTGAATTAAATTACACATGGTTTTCTCACTAGTTCAGATACTTCTCTTCAAACTTAAGGCAAAACAGATGCTTCTAGTACGAAGATCACAATACAATCCTTCACAACAGAATTGCTCACCCTTACAGTTGTGAATACACAAAGTAAGAGAAAAGCTTAAACAAGTGTTCTTTTGTGGGAGACAACACTACTGCACTCCCTACAAGGAGACAAGTCCCCTATAGCCCCTGAACTTATATATATATATATATATATATATATATATATATATATATATATATATACACATACCAACATTATGGTTACACAGCACTGGGGAAGAGAAACAAATCTCAAAAACAGTGAACAATGGTCTTGGGCAATCACCTGTTTTACTGTAACATAACTGAGCATGTAATTTCTGAGATTTCATCTACTAAGGACTCATGGAGAAGCCAGATCAGCTTCAAAAGATCTGTTGTGGAATGAAATTCTAACAGCCTCCTTCCATGTAGTTTAAGTTATCTTATCTTGCAAAGAAGATATATTTTTTTATCCACTCAGAGCTTAATTTGAGGTGTGCAGTATCATTTTTATTTCAAACACAACAGTAGTCATCCAATTATATTCACAAGTGCCCCACTTCAGAAGAAATGAAATGTGCACAAAATATTCCAGTGTGTATTTTTCCTTCGCACAAGGTCTTTCTTTGATGACCAATTTTATTGCTGAATAAAAATGTTTCAACACTCTACTCCTTTGTTAACTCAGTGAATGTTTTTTCCTTCTTTACTGTATCAACTGTCTGCAACTTCTGGGTGATATAAAGTGCATAGTTAACTGCAAACATACACACAAATGCAGTCACAGCACAGAGAGGCACACACAAACACAACAGACATACACCCATAAACAGAGACACACATGCATACATGTGCATGTACATATACACACGTATGCACACACACACACTCACACACACACACACACACACACACACACACACACACACACACACACACACACACAGACACACACACACACACACACACACACACACACACACACACACACACACACACACACACACACACACACACACACACACACACACACACACACACACACACACACACACACACACACACACACACACACACACACACACACACACACACACACACACACACACACACACACACACACATGTGCGAATGCACACACAGGTTTCCTTTAATCTGCAATTTTTTGCTGCCCATCACCTCCATTGCTGATCTCAATCTCATGTCCTTTCTCATTCCCTTTTTGTGGAATTGGTGAATCCTACGTTATCAATCTGAAAGCCATGCAGTCCCACTTCCTTCTACAAGGAAAAATTATAATCTCAGCATCTTCTAGTGAATCACCGACTACTTAAAGAGTGAGAATTGTGAAGAAGACATAAATATGTGCCAGGGCAAGGATTTTATTATGCACTGGGGAGGAATCTTAACTGGTGTAGAGAATGCATGATGTTTTGTGCATCACATCGCACAGAATCAGTTCCAGTACGCACGCTTGTGCATGCACACACACACACAAACACACACACACCACTGCCAAGTGGCTGAAACTTGCCTGTGATTGTGGTTTCACTCCACAGTCTCCCAAGGAATTTCCAATAACAAGCAGTGACCCACTCCTATCCACCCTAGGAGAGGTCAGCTAACAGAAGCCACACATTACCACCCACCCAGCCTAGCACCTTCATTGGTCAAGCCACCAACTGAATTTGGATCATCTGGGTCACAGTCAGAGCTCCATTATGCTATGCCATGGAGCCAAGTGTTTTTTCTTTTTCTGTCAGCTACGGAAGTGCATTAAGACTATGAGATGTTAACAATCCACTTTCTGTAGTCCAGGGATCAAATCTCTCAGCCTCCATTTGGCTATTGTGTGACTGAGCAAGTCACTTAGCCAGATAACACTCTCAGGCAGAATCTGAAAAGGTCCATGTGGAGCATTGTCCTTCCCTGGTTAAAAATTCCAAATAAATAAAAACAAATTTTAGATATTAAATTTACTATTTTGGCTGTTTGTTTCAGTATGGAAAACACTTTGGTTCTAGTGTTACATTTATTTTTTTCTTGTAATAATTGGTTTGTAAAATAGCTCCATGCTACTAGCTAACCACAGTCTGTCAACCAGATCTAAGCAAACTGAAGTTAAATTGATCATCCAAACTTACAAAAAATGTTGTGCCTGAACCACAGAATATTTAACAGTTCAGTTTTTAATGTGGAAGCTAGATAGAGAATGCTAATAACTGTCTCTTAAACTCTAACCTCTGTAATTTATGGTAAGTTTGTGGATAGTCCCTTAGTGTACAGGATGTGCTGACGTGAGAGTGCACTGGATTTTATTGTGATATGTAGTGCTACTGTGGTCTCAGTATGCCTGTCCACATCCTATTCTGAGTGACATTAACCTCTGTGTCACTGGAACTGACATTCAAAGAGTAATCATTTCTCAAGTTTTCTTGTTAGTCATTAATGTTGTCTTTAATTACGTAAGGCAGAAATTACCTTGTTAGGTACTTCTACACATTCTTCCAATGTAACCTCCGTGATTAATTATCAGCAACATCAGGGAGGACTGGCAGCCAGCAACAACCCACTCCGATGAGTAACTTATCAAAAGGGACAGACAGCAGAGGATGGTTTGACAAGTCTCATTGAGACATGTGATAGTATCACAAGTAGACATAGAGTACACATGTAAACTTGAGTTTGTACAAAGAGTTGAAACATACTGTGTTAGGGTGACTGCAGCACTTTTTACTCTTCTGTCATTCTGTCTTTACTAATTTGCAGAGTGATGACCTCTGTAAAGGACTCGCACAAATGTTTGGCTTTGTATGCTTTGGATTCTCTGTGGCCACTTCTCTCCCAAGTGTCTTTATATATGTGTAAGGGGGGGGGATTAACTACAATTTTTCTTTGTTATAGGTTCATAGGTACTTACTAGGCTATCAATTTATGAGGATCTTAAGAAACCTAGCCTTATATTCCCATGGCAGTTTTTAGCCCTTAATTTGCATATGGATAACCCAGAGGCAGTCAGAACAAGGATATGTTGGAGCATTTACTTGCTGCTCCTATCCACGAGGGACAAGGGTGCCAAGCCAAAGGTGAATTTGCATTCTCCCATCCATTCATCCATATTACATTTAACTAGAGTAACACAAGTACTTCACTTTTATAATGAGTGGAAGACTTGTTCAAAGAAGAGGTATTATCTGAGTTATGCCTACTCCCCCAACATGTTGTATTTATGCTGTAAAAGAGATTGAGATGTTCACACTACCACTGGCCTTGTGTATGTGTAATAGGTCTGGCAGGATAAGGACTGTCGAGGCTTTATACATGATGTTGAGGTCTTCTCTTTGTAGCCTGTATGATACTGAGAAGAGAGACAAGGCTTTGGGACAGATCAAGATGATAGGTTAAGATAACTTGAGATTCTTCATGATCACTTCCAAACTGACTGCTTGAGGGTACAACAGATACTTCTCTGTTGAAATGAAGAATCCCTTCCACTACTCAGACTATACCTGGTAAACAGAAAGCTTCTTGACAGCCTTGATGATCTGGGAAACTTTTTTTCTGTATATTTTTGTCTTCACTTCCCACTGACCAATGGGGTTTCCCTAGTCACACAGCAGTCCTGATTCACTGGTGATGGGCACCATCATCCCTTTAGATACATCAGGGATATCTGTGTGGGTGGTTGTCATCTAGTCAGACATTGGAGGTTCTTCGTGGTTTTGCCAGTGTCCCAGCCATGTTTCTAGCTATAGCCTGATCTGTGTCACCACAGGGGTTGCCTGTGCTCCCCATATCTACATATCTGCACATACTCAGGCCTTCACATGTGGGACAGGAATATACAGTTACAAGCATGGGCAGACGCAGTGCATGGTCTTCCCAGATGATTGCTGCTTGTGCAACCTCTGTCACACTACACCAAAGTGTCAGATAGAGTCAGCCACGAGCCACCATGCGTGTCCCAGGATAGTCGCCACTCATCTTCCCCTGTGAGACTGTCAGTCATCTCAGCCACTAGTAAACTGAGGTTGCCTGGATCACAGACAGGCCTTTATCTCTCTAAGCTACTGGCCTGGCTGTTGATGACCTCTGAGACTCTGACTGCAAAGTCTGATGAGAACAAGGTATTTAGGCTAAACGCCAGGCCCTGAAGTGAATTCAGTTATCACATCACAGAAGGCTTCCTTGCCTTGATGCAGTGGTGCAGAGTGCTACATTCCTTACTGTGACCCATGTGAACAGGATTCAAGTAGTAATCCCAGCACTGGAGGACTCAGGTGGGAGTGTGAAAGGGTGTGGCCCGCTCACTTCCCTTGGGGAGATGAGAGGGGGTCACATGTACCAATGGGCATATTGGGAAGATACAGTCCTCCTAGTGGAAACAGGAAAAGGACCACTTGGATGGAATGCTGCTTGCAGAAGTGTGGAGATGTCATTCCCTGTGCCTAGCTGAATGTGTGAGTAACTAAGGCCTGGGGAGAAAATAATAAAAAATGCAAACCACCCCTGATGGCTGTTTAAATGACTGCCCTCTCATCAACCCATGCCCTGGTAATGGGGAACAAATGGGCCTATTGTCCTAGACGGGATTGATGGTTAACAGACAGCAGGGTCAAAACTAAAAAAAAAAAAAAAAAAAAAACAACTAAGAGGCTTCCTTCATGGGTACCGTCATAGTTTCCTGTACTCGAAGAGGTTTGCCAGCTGCATGTGTGAGCTGCCAACTAATACTGCTCTGTAGCTAGTTTGGATTTTTTTTGGTTTATATTTGCATACTTACATTGCTTCTTATTTTTGTTCTTGTTCATTTCAGTTTGTTTTACTTTAAATTTAATGTCTTATTTTAAATTTGTTTTTTTCTTGGAGTTTTCAATGACATTTCTTGATTTAGGCCAGTTAGCAAACATTTCTGTTGCATTATTTGACTGCAAAATGATTAACTCTAGCTGAATTATGGGAGGAACTGAGAACTAGCATTTTTATTTAAGGTAAGCAAAACAGGATCATGTTTAATCTGTGACACCCGCAAGCTAAAAATAGCTAAAAATTCTATGTCACTATTTTAGATGCTTTCCCTACTGTATCTACCCTATCCCTGCTTTGTTTTTACACGGCTCTTGGATTTCCCACTCATTATGCAAATTTGACTTCAGAAGCTCCCCCCAGTCTTATCTGCTTATATTAGTCAGCACCATAAGATTGTATTAGGAAGGCCCTTTCTGAGACTCTGACTGCAAAGTCTGATGAGAACAAGGTATTTAGGCTAAACGCCAGGCCCTGAAGTGAATTCAGTTATCACATCACAGAAGGCTTCCTTGCCTTGAGGCCCTTTCTGAGAAGCTCCCCCCAGTCTTATCTGCTTATATTAGTCAGCACCATAAGATTGTATTAGGAAGGCCCTTTCTGAGACTCTGACTGCAAAGTCTGATGAGAACAAGGTATTTAGGCTAAATGCCAGGCCCTGAAGTGAATTCAGTTATCACATCACAGAAGGCTTCCTTGCCTTGATGCAGTGGTGCAGAGTGCAAGGGACGGCTTGCACCTGTCACCCCTAGGCTTCCGGATATTGGCAAAGGCTCTTGCCACCCCCATAGCGCCTTTTTTAGGCAAGGCTCAAAGTCTAAACCTACCACCCTTCTTCTTCTTCTTCTTCTTTCGGCTTTTTCCCGGTTAGGGGTCGCCACAGCGGATCACCTGTCCGCACATTGAATGGCAGTGGAGTTTTACGGTGTCGAGTTGCCAGCCCGGTGCCCAACCTTCCACAGAAGGCACACTCACACGCACACCTAGGGCCAATTTAGAGTGTCCAATCCACCTGCAGCATGTCTTTGGGATGTGGGAGGAAACCGGAGCACCCGGAGGAAACCCACGCGACCACAGGGAGGACATGCAGACTCCGCACAGAAGGCACCCCAGCCGAGGATCGAACCGGAGAACCTCTTGCTGTGAGGCGGCAATGCTAACCACTGCACCACCGTGGCCGCCCTCTAAACCTACCACCCTAGAAGACAAAAAAGGAAAAAAACTAAGGGTAATGCTGCTCAATGCCAGAAGTCTCAATCTCAAGATGCACGCACTCGAGGCCCTTCTCAGTATGGAGAACATCGATGTCTGTGCTGTGACAGAAACATGGTTCAAGGCTCCTGAGAGCACCCCAGCACTATCAGGTTTCACCTCATATCATGCGTTCCGGCCCCAAAATCCGGACAACACCAAGAAAGGAGGGGGGGTGTCCATATTCATAAAGGACACCCACACCTCAAGGTTGGTGGCAACGCACGATGCATCGGAGACCATCCAGGTGCAATTAACCATAGGCAAGACTGCTCTGCAATTTGTAGGATGTTACAGGCCACCCTCTCAAACTCAGGAACCTCACATGGCCTTCCTGAAAACATTGGAGGGGATAAATGTATCTCCAAACACCATCATACTAGGTGACTTCAACTACCCTAATATAGACTGGGAACACTACTTAAGCCCAAACACTCTAGCCCAAAGGTTCCTGGAGTTCATAAACTCAAATGCCATGGAACAACTAGTCACCATCCCCACAAGAGGAGAAAACATACTTGATCTCATCATCACCACGAACATGGGATCACAATGTTCAACACCGGAAGTATACCCCTCACTGGTGAGATCAGGTCATAAACTAATCTCGCTGGAGGTCCTCATCCCGCCCCCACCTGAAATAAAAAAGACCACAGTGAAAAACTTCTCAAAAGCCGACTTCACACTTCTAAAAACTAGTGTGGTCTCCTTTTAGGCCCCTGAGCCAGTGGTAAACATTACTCAAACCGCTGAATCACTTACAAATGCCTTCTACCAGCACCTACAGGACTGCATGGATCAGGCAATCCCAAACAAAACTAAGACTCTTTGTACCAAAGGCAAGCGTCCAGTCTGGTGGACCCCAGCCATAAACAAGCTCTACAACAAAAGGAGGAAGCTACTACAAGATAGAGCAAAATCCTTGAAAGGTAAGACACCTTTGATCATTATAAGTAAAAACTAAGAGCTCTCATAAAATCATCCAAGGCAAATTTTGAGAGAAAAATCGCCAAGGACTCAAAAGACAATCATAAGGCCTTCTTTAGCTATGTTAGAAACCTAGGAGGAAACTCCCAGATATGCTCAGAATTAGTTCAAAATGATGTGAAGATTACTGAACCTACACACATTGCCAACATACTGGCTGACAGGTTCAGTGCAAACTTCTCCCCCTCCGCGCCAAAAGGAGAGATATCTATACCAGAGGATTGCAGCCCCCCAAACATCTCCAACGCCCAGGTGAGAACTGCTCTCTCAAGGCAAAAACACAGCATCCATGGGACCGGATGGTGTCCCCGGCTGTGTGCTCCACGAACTCAATGAGGAATTAAACCCGCAGTTAGGACAGCTGTTTAATCTTAGCCTCACCTCAGGATACGTACCCAAGGAGTGGCGCACGGCGACTGTGGTCCCACTTCACAAGGGCGGTGCCTCCACCGACCCTGGAAATTACCGTCCCATTAGCTTGACAAGCCTTATCTGCAAAGCCATGGAGAGGATCATAATGGAACTCATAAATAAAGACATAGGGAACTTGCAGACTTTGGATCCAACCCAGTTTGGCTTTGTCAAAGGCAGATCATGCCTTTTAAACTTGGTTGACTTTTTGAGACAGTCACCAAGGCCATTGATGAGGAAAGGCAGTCCATACAGCCTACCTCGACCTGGCAAAGGCCTTCGACACAATACCCCACTCAGGTATCATCGAAAAACTCATCAGCTTGAATGTAAACCCATACATCACAAGATGGGTTGCAAACTGGCTAAGTGACAGAACCCACAGGGTCAGAGTTGCTGGAGCCATGTCAGACTCAAAGCCTGTCACAAGTGGTGTCCCACAGGGCTCAGTCCTGGGTCCACTCTTGTTCGGCATCTACTTTTCTGAAGTACAAGCAAACACAGGAGGGTTATGGCTGACAAAGTTTGCAGATGACTGCAAACTGGGCGCCATAGTCGAAAACACATCTGACACAGATATCCTTCAGAAGGGCCTCACAGAAATGGATAACTGGTACCAGAGCCATGGCCTAAAGTTAAACGCCAAGAAATGCATAGTCATACCCTTCGGGAAAAACAAGGTTACCCCTAGCTACCATATAGGTGGCAATCCACTGAGCACAGAATAAGTCATCAGGGATCTGGGGACCCAGGTTGACAGTAGCCTTTCATTTGACACTCATGTTGCTAAAGTAGTTAGGAAAACCTTCTACATTGCACACCTGATCATGAAGGGATTCACATCTAGATCAAGGGAGGTCATCGTCCCCCTGTACTCATCACTCATTAGACCTATGATTGAGTACAATGCCCCATTCGGAATGTATCTGACCCGACACCTGCAGCAGCTGGAAAGGCCCCAAAAGTTCCTCACCAAAAGGATAAAGTGTCTGAAAAATATGTCTTATGCTGCCCGACTGAAAGAACTCCAGCTCTATTCAGTCTCATACCGCTTGCTCAGAGGTGACCTGTGCCTGACATATAAGGCCATGTCAAACCCAGATTTGATGAATATGCTTCACCTCAAAAAATCTAGATCCCTCAGAACCACAAGGGCGGGAGACTTAAACCTTGACACGGTTATTAATAGAATGTGCTGGAGGGACAGATTCATCACCCAGAGACTCCCTATGCTGTGGAACAAAATCCCGGTACATGTGAGGCAGAGCACCTCGCTGGCCTTGTTCAAGAGGAATCTTGACCAATGGATGGAAGATCGCAGATATACCCCAGGGATTACTTCAGTGTCACTGCTTGACAGAGGCACAACAAAATAATAGGCATAGTTTTATTCAAACTAAAGGGGTGGCGAAAGCCACATAACTATGGGATAGGCTTATAAATGCCCTTGGGCAGATAGCCTAGTATGAACCTATGAACCTATAAGCTCCCTTTCATAACTTCTCATCTACATGGTGCACATTGCAATACCTACAGCATTAGGGGCTGGGGGGGTATAATGGTTAAGGAGTCTCACAGACACAAGGTACAGGTTTGATTCTCACCTTTGAAAGGGAAATTGGCTAGGCTTAAAATGGTCTGCAAGGGCAACTAGCATAGTACTTACTGACCTATGAACCTATTAACTTCCTCTTCCAGCTTAGTTTTAAAATTTGCAATATAAGGATAAGACTACAGGTCACATGAGAGCCCGTGAACCTCTTTTCTGAAATTTGTTCTTAAATATGTTTATTTTGTAGGCTGTCTGTAAGAAAGTTTTTCCCCAGGTAGCCTGTAGTTAGAGCACCACACTAGGGCAGCGGTTACCATTGCTGTCTTACAGCACTTGGATATTGGTTTATTTCCTGGATAAGGGGTGGGTGACCTAATGGTAAGGCGTTTGCCTTATAAACACAAGGTGCAGGGTTTGAGTCTCACAAAGGATAATTGGCTAAGCTTAAAATGGCTCACAAGGCAGTTAGCTTAGTACCAATCTATGAACCCATATACCTCCTGTGCAGAGTCTGCATTTCCCCCTCATTGCATCTAGCTTTTATCAGGGGCTCCAGTTTCTTCCTATATCTAAAAGTCATGTCACTAGCTGAACTGACTAATGCTCAAAGTATCCCTAGGTGCATGTGCAGTTTACATGTGTCTGCATATTCCATCATGCACTGCTGTTTCATCCTGGATTGTTTCCTGATTTAATCTCATTGCTTGCCACAAAAGGGTCTGACTATCTGTGACACTAAAATGAATACAGGGGACACTGAAGGAATGTCCTTATAAACCTTCAAATTAATTACACAAGAGTGTATAAGCATATCAGCTGTGGATATTATAGAGTGAATGAAATCTTTGTGCTACTTTAAGGATTAAAACAGCATGCATGGAATGCTAGAGTGCTAACTCCTAAGCAATACATAACAAATGCGTTGACATAAAACACTTCACAGGCTTGATCATGGTAAAATATTTTCAGTAGGCAAGCATGTTAAATGCTTCTTAAGTATAGCAATATATGGGTCTATGTCATTTAATCGACTTTCCAGCAGATCGAACGCAAAAGTTCGAAAATTGAAAATGTCGAAGCCACGGAAATACGAATTCTTTCCCAGGGAAATAATTTGGTTGGCTGTTTCTGCGGTTTCGACATTTTCTCCACTGTGGTGCGAATGTTACGGAACGGGTTAAGGTAAGTGTGCAAGTGTGATGGACCTTGGGGTTAGGGTGTAGGTAAGGTAAGTATGTGATAGTGAAGGACTTTAGGGTTAGGGTGCAGGTAAGGTAAGTGTGCGATAGTGCCGGACTTTAGGGTTAGGGTGCGGGTAAGGTAAGTGTGCGATAGTGACAGACTTTAGGGTTAGGGTGTGGGTAAGGTAAGTGTGCGATAGTGACAGACTTTAGGGTTAGGGTGCAGGTAAGGTAAGTGTGCGATAGTGATGGACTTTAGGGTTAGGGTGCGGGTAAGTTAATTGTGTGATAGTGACGGACTTTAGGGTTAGGGTGCAGGTAAGTTAAGTGTGCGATAGTGACAGACCTTAGGGTTAGGGTTTTGGTTAAGATTAGTGCATAGATAGTTGTGTATGTGAGGTTTAGTATAGGTTTATTAGGTTTTTGGTGTGCTTGTGTTGTGTGTGTGTTTTTCGGAACAGCAAATTTTTTCCCTGGGAAAAATTTGCTGTTCTGAGGTTTTGATATTATCACATTTCGAACTTCCAAATTTGAACATATGGTGTTCAAAATTTTGGAAGTTCGATTATTTGACATAGACCCCTATATACAATGACTGGAAGGTTATGTCTCTGCAAGTTAAGCTGTTAGTACTGAAGACACATATGGCAATAGAAATTAATATGATAGCGGCATTTTTTAACAAAGCAGATTGCACTATATACAAATAAAAAATAATACCACGGCATTGTTTTGAGGGTGTAGCAACAAAAAATGAAAAAGACAGTATGAGAGAAAGCATCAAAATCATAAAACATATTTAACAAAATAAACTATAAGTCCCATATGTATATAAGAGATAGTAGTGAAAAGTGATGTCTGCAAATACGTGTAGGCAACATTAAAGGGGAGAAAAAGCTCTGCAGTATACCACTAATATGACATATGATTTATTTAGAGCACTATTTAACCCACAGTATAGGTCTTAAAAGATTCTGACCAAAAAAGCCACACCAGCCTTTCTGATATGAAACACCAACAAAGAAAAATGGTATAAATCAAATGCATAAAGCAAGCCAGAAGTATTATTATAGTGCATGCATTTAAATACATAACTAGGAAATGGTTACAGAAGCTGCTTCTACACTGTCATATAGACAGAGAAAATGGAAAAAAGTATGTTTAACTCAACAATTAATTCCACATTATGTCATATGAATAGCCGAATGAGATACAAACTTTCCCAGATATATTTATAGGGCTTATTATGGCCAGTACCAGGTGAAGGGGGTTATCTAATGGGGATACAGTAGATCTAAATGGGGATATGTCCTAGCACACTTACAGAAAATATGAAATAAAGTTATCCTCCTGAATGTAATATGCTAATGTCCTAATAAAGAGTTAAAAAAAGAAAAGAAAATTCACTGTGAACACGATGATGAAGCAGTGAGTTTCATTTAAACAGGCAGGAATTGTGTCCCAAAATATATGCGTTTTTTCATAAAAATTATCTGAAGCAGTTAATACTGCTGTGCACATAATTCAAAGTTACATATTTTGAAGCAAAACTCACTCAGAGCTACATACAAAATGTGTTTGATGACAGGTGAACCAAATTGCTTGTCATAGAACTAAGAGTTAATAAATGCCTGCCAGAAATATTAACAAGTTGGCAACCAAGGCAGGTAGAGACCTTAGAAATTTCAAAAGTCCTGTTGATGAAAGACTGTTCCTGTCATAGACTCATGACTGAAAGTACCCTTTAACAAAGCTATGATGGCACATATTTTAGTCTGGATGGGTCAGCATGTGGACTAAGGGTGTGTGACTGTTTTCTGAGCAGCTGCAAATTAATCTGCCAAGGATTGAAAAGCACCTGGCTGACCTTTATCATGAATAAAAAGTAAACAATGCCAATCTACAAGTAGTTTTTGCAGGAGTAAGCCCTTCTTGCACCTTCGTGTGGTATTCTTCCAGTACATAAAGGTGCAATCTGTGATTTCATGCAAAACTTGTGGTAAAGGAAGCATTTGGTTTTCCAGCAAAACTAAGTGCTTGCTTTTGATGAAAATGGCACATGCAGGTTTCAGTGAAATAAGAATTCATTAGACTGTGTTTGATCATTTATGCTTCAAAAGAGCTTACTCATCACTGTTCCTAAATACTCCTTGAAGTTTCATGTCTTACTTTTTTTTGTAAATAACCACCACTTTCTGCAGCCCACATTGTGCGGTACAGTGATTGATGAGCATGACAGCTTACTACAGTGAACAGAAAATAAATATCTTAGTGTTACAGTTCTGGTGGTCTTAATGTCTATGGGGCAGGTGCATCAAGCTACTTTTTTCATTTAATATGACCCTAGAAATACATTTTTGCATGAAAAATGTTTTGCTTTATTTATTGACATTTAACATAAGAAAGACAGAAAAACAAATGATAGGTATTAGGAATTGTTCCTTCTTGGTATACAGTCATACTTAATATATTTCAGCACTGTTAACCAAGTTTTCAAAATCATAAGTTGCATTCCAGTAACTGTGTGTTACTGGGTGTTTGTTAAAATGCTAACATTACTTCATAAACTCATGACGTGTATTTGAAAATAACCAGTTTATTTAATGCTTCATTCTCTGTAAGTGTGACATCCTCTCACTTCTTAAATGTTTCTCAGAATTTTAACTGTTCTGAAAAGTTCATTGTAGGATACAAATTATGACTGTTTGAATACCGGATATTTTAGAAAAGGGACACAGCATGTAGGAATATTTAGCGTGGGAAGGAATACTGGCATTTATATTGAAATTCAGCTTTTCTAAAAATTGGTTGACCAAATTTACCATGTTGCAGTTTTCTAAATTTGGGAGTAGAGTCAGAATATCCCATCAGGATTTTAATGATTTCCATAGAGAGTTCTCACGAAGAGCTTACTAAGTATTGTCATAAGGGATGTTTAATAGAAAGTAGATGATTATTTTATCAAATATCAACAGCAAATAACTTTCATTGATGAGTCGTGTTAGGTGAGATGTGGTTGGCTGAACTAAGCTGAATTTTTCATATTTTTATCAGTATACCTACCATCAAAAAACAAAAGTGTAAATTATGTAGCTTAAAGCCTCCAGTCAGTACTGGGAACATAACAAAATGGTGGTATCTCGTTGGTTATTTAGTAGCCCAGAGCAATTCAGATAGCATGTTCTTAATTCGTGTAAGTCAACAATTTTTTAATGGGATAGGGCAATACAATAATAATGGACTATATCGGTTTGCAAAGTGCAGTCATTTTCAAAATATTAAGTCTGATACAAAATTACAAGGGAACTTATTCCACCTGCTGAAATCCAAAAACATACATTGACAAACGACTTCCAGGTTAATAACTTGATCCTTAGGTACATAAGAATTTTGGTTCCTGCAGTCATCAGATAATGAGTGAATATTGTTTTATTCAGGTTGAACTTATAGTTTGCTATATCCCCAAACTTACTTAAATGTATCAGCAGTCTAGGTACACCGGTTTTAGAGTGCATCAAGATCTCTGTTTCTTTTTTTAACTTTTTATTAATTTGTTAAAACAAACATGTACAAACCCATATAAAGAAAAATATAACAAAAACATAACTATTTACAGAGGTCCATAACAAAATTCAGTACAGAAAACTAAACCATTAAAACTTCTCAAATAACTTGCATAATTTTAACCAAGACCTACATTTATGAGTAATATTCAATGTTCTCATTTTTATAGTTGACAATTCCTTTTTGCAAACATTTTTAGCTAAACAAATGAATTCAGTAAAAGAGCAGTTTTAGATTTCCATTCTTTGTAAGTACTTTTCTTGCTATGGCTAAAATGAAACAAAGAAGAGGCACTTGTAATTTAGGAATAGACTCTGGAACTGGAGCATTAAATAAGATCAAAGAGTTAGTTATAGTACAATTACCTGACCGCAAAGCTTGAGCAAAATTTCTAAAGTCAATCCCAAAAGGTGTTACCATTTTATACTCCAATATCATATGAAGCCAGTCTGCATCACAAACGTCATTACATCTCCAACAATTAATTTTTTCAGAATTATATATCAAAGCAACTTTATGCAGAGTTAAAAAAAATTATATGGAGAAATTTCCAAGTATAAATTTTATAATAAAGAGAAGAAGTAAATTTTTCTGCAGATTTAATAATTAAACTTTTATCTTCATCAGAGAAAGCATTCTCATTAATTTTAATTGAGTAGTTCTAAAATGAGTAATCTGAGGAAATAAACTTTACTCTTTTATAATTTTATAAATTACTGATACATAAGATTTTTCTTATTTAAGTTACTATTGGTTTTAGAGAAAAACTTTAGAATTTTTGTGATATGTTTTGTTTGAAAATCTATGGAGATTTAACTTTATCACTGACATATTTTTTTACAAAATTAACTAGTCAATCAATTATTCTCTAAACAATGCCTTGCAAGAAGATAATCTGCTGTTTGTGATTTATTTCCAGTTAAGAATT
Organism: Protopterus annectens; assembly: GCF_019279795.1. Taxonomy (NCBI): domain Eukaryota; kingdom Metazoa; phylum Chordata; order Ceratodontiformes; family Protopteridae; genus Protopterus; species Protopterus annectens. Next base: position 1,020,965,018 of record NC_056743.1, read on the forward strand.
GATGTCAAAAGATCAGTATCTTTAACATCTAACATTTTACTTGTATTAAAAGTCCCTAAACATCTGGCAGGTATAAGATATAGGGAATAATAAAAACAGCAATTCTTTAACTATATAATTAGTATTCATAAACTTTTTAAAAGTAATAAGAATGTAATCTGTAAAAGGGGAAGAAATAAAGTTTTTCTTTTTGTTCATACATAAATCTTTTAGAATCCAATAGAATTTAATAGTTCCAAATTGAAAATAAGAATCCACAACATATCTATTATTAATAAATAATCTTTTATGAATGGATTTCCAATTAGATTGATAAGAAAGATATTTGTTTCTTCACTGACATTCAAGTTTGATTTTTTTTTTTATGTGGGAGACACAAGGTATTTGTGCCTATTTCCATTCTGAAGGTTTGGGAAGATAAAATTGAGCATTAGTTCATATGTGCAAGACCAGAAAAGCAGAGTTGAAAGGTTACAAGAAACCAGACTGCTGCACTGTTGTATATAACAAGAGGAAGCTCAAGCTATCAGTTTTCCATTGCCAAACCGATATAATGAAGCTGCATAGTATGTAACGTGTTTTGATTAGCACTGAAGACTTCTTAGTTCAACACTGCATTTGTTTATTTGGAAGTTTTCATAACAACTAAGGTGTTTACCTTACAGACACAAGGTACAGGGTTTGATTCTCACCTTGCGAAGAATAGCTTGGCTTAAAAAGGTCCCTTGGGATCATTAGCCTAGTGATCACCTATGAATCTGTTAGCTTGCATATTAGATCTTGACTATAGAACATATTTGGCGAATAACTGCCCTTATCATGTGGTTACTTAGTAAATAGCCTATAAAGCTGTTTGCAGAATATAGAACTTGATTCGTATGATCCTGGTGTTTTGCTGTGAGGGAAATCTTGGATTACTTTTGTTATTCTGTGAGATTCGTAAACTTGTAAAACAATTAGCAAAAGTAGTGGAAGTGCACAGGGCATTTGTTTACATATAGCATGGCTGTGCAAAGTGAAAAACAGCACTGTATGTAGCACATACAAATAGTCATGTGACAAGGAAATCAGGAATCCCATGCAGATAAAGCATATGGATCATGCAAATGATGACATTGAATGTCACAGAGCAATTTAAAAATATATAAGGCAGGTAGATTATACCCTCATGGCACAAACCTATTCTGAACATCAACCAGTTTTGGTGTACAGTGTGAGCAAAGCAATGGAGTAGCAGTGATTGTAGCCAAGCAACATGTGTTAATGGCTGCTGCCAGATCCAGTGCCTGTGATTGTTGCTTGTTACTGTTATCCAAGCCATCAGAGAGAACATGCTAACAAAACACTTTATGTACCAGCACCTACTGGACCAAAGAGTGGACTAGTAATAGGTAGATGGGGAGATCATGTGTGATCTAGTTGAACTGTGTCACCCCCAAGCAAAATCACGAGGGATGCCTGTAATGACCAACCCAGTGGACACAAAAGTGTGTGTAGTGTTAACCATGAAAGATACGGGGACCTTTCAATGACCAGCTGGGGACATGTTAGGCTTATCACAGGTGTCAGCTACATATACCCTACACCAGCTCCTCAACATCATGCTGCAGTATGTGAAATAGTGGGTTCTCCAGAATGTAGAGAAGACAACCACCACTATGCTGGTGCTTCTTTGAAGTCCTGGGAGCCACAGACTAAGTACAAATTGCTATCAAGACCTTACATGGTTCCCAGGGACTAAGTTACACCAAGAGCAAGGGCTAACACTCTCTTAGCTAGCAGATGATAGGTAAAGCCTAGTCCATTATACATACTGTGTTCATATGCCTTCAGCACTGGTTCATGTGTGGGGACATCCCACATGGTCAGCCAGTCAGTAGGTACATACACAGCTGGATTACACAGGGCAGTAAACACATGTACCATACAATCCGGAAGAGGTTGCACATAATGGTGTGGCTGTTGTGTGTAAGAGGTCATGCCCAATAGGCATGGATGATGGCCACCATCTGCAGCTCCCAGATGATGGCTGAGAGTGGGTATACCACCCACACATAAATGTGTTATGTCATCAAACATGCATTTGGCCAGCTGAAGGGGTGCTTCTGCTGCCTAGACACATCAGCTGCAGTATGCACTGGACACCTGCACTAGTATATATGCCATGTGTGTCATGCTGAATAATATGGCACTCCATAAACAGTTACCACAGCAGGGAAACATCCCAACAGAGCCCAGCATAGCAGTAGAACCAGCAGTGGAAGAGCAGGCAGTAGAATCTGGAGATGATGATGCAGCAGCAGTACCAGACTGGAGGTAGAGGTGAGTGCAGTACATTACGGCACCGACAAAGAGTTGACATCTTGCTCGCAATGACTGACCATGGCAAAGGCAACACAGAATAAAATGATACATGCATTATCAAATGTAGACTATACAAGGCAGTGCACAGACTAGTCTCTTTATGCATCAGACTTAAACTTACCCATGCAGGCTAGAAGGTGGGCAGTGCACAGTTTTTACCACTTGCACATCTAGGTGGAGGGCACACTGACTGCTGAAAGCAACAGTATAAAATTGGGTAGGGTGACAAGAGGTGAAGTTGTTAACATCTTACTCTGTGAGGAGATTGCAGGGAGTCAGGGATCATGGTGAAACCTGCAATTAGTCTTGCCCACATAAAATGAGCTGCACTGCTTGCATAAAGCTAAGTATATGACATTCTGAGTTCCACAATCAGCATACCGATTTAGAGAATACCGTTTGCCTGTTATGGGATGTACAAATAAATTATATATATATATAAATAAGCACAATGCCTTGTTTCAGCATATAGAAAGTAATCCAGGACATATGCTTGTGTTTATGGCATTACAGATAGTATGAACAAATGCTAGAGGTGGTGATATAGTTAATACTACTCAATATATTGAGACAGAATGGATTATTGAACTCAGAGCAGATAAAGCTCCTGGTTTAAAAGGAGTAATACCCCTAAAACCAGCCCTGAAGAGGCAGAGACTTCAACATTGAAAGCTGATTGGTTGACCCTGCTTTTAAAATGTGGTTTTATTAGTGTATTTGTCATCAGATGAAGTGATTTGTCCTGAAAGCGCTCATGTTACAGTTTGTTTTTTATTAAAACGCTTTGGATATATTTACTCGGCTTGGTGGTATTTTTACCTAATTTGGTGTTATTTTATAATTTTTTTTTTGGTATTAAGACCTTAAGCAAGCAGGATCTGGCTATAACTGTTTGCAGCTGATCAAATCACCCATGGTGGCCAAACTTGCCACCATAGGCCTGAGCAGCAACAGCAGCTTCCTGTCCACATACTGGATGTCACTGTGTAGGTGTTGCAGATTATGACAAAGCTGTGGAGTACACTCACAATCCCCATAATGCTGTTAGCAGCTGCACTTAGATCACTAACCTGCACATCCTTTGATTTATTAAGGGTTCTGTATCCACATTATGGACTGATCTGGTGTCATGGCAGTGCTGCAGACCACCTTGCCTGTCCGCTATGGTGGATATGCACGTATCAGCAGTAGTGACAATGTCAGATGCTGTGTGTGCTGAGGACTCACGAGGAGTCTTGGTGGACTCAGACTTACTGGAGGACTGCTCTACACAGGTGATGTTATGATTTTGGCCTGCATCTCCAGAGGGGCTTGTGATGTTGGTGATGTGGAGACAGCCCTCCCATATTAGTGTTGCAGACAGTGCTACTCTGTTATTGGACTGTACAATATGCATCCCACCATTATTGTTAGACATATGAGACTTGTTGATATCTGGCATATGATGTCACATTGTGCTGGTCTTTCCATCAGTAGAACTAGGGAAATTACCACATGATACATTTGGAAGCACTGAGATATATACTTGTATCCCCCCACCCCAATGACACTTACAATGGTAGACAACTCTACATGCATATAGCATATGGAAGCATACATACCATGGTAAGTGGGTCATTGCAGTAGCAGCCCAGAGGTACCTGAAAGAACAGATATTCAAAAGGTCCTTGGTGAATCAGCTCCCACACAACGCACTCTACCATACAGACATGTACTAGATGGCACTAATCTTGCACATTCCTAACTGATATTCAGGTGGCCATTCCATAGATATGAGGTCCTCCCCTGTACAAGCCATTTCTGTGTTGGTGATCTACCCTGCAGTAGGCATGTCCTTGGCAATGTCTCATGGCTTGTCCTTTGCACAGAGTATCATATCAGTTACACTTCACCACACCCATTACACAGACTAACTTGGTTGCCCACAGTATTCATGTTTTGCATTACTGCCTGCCATATATGAATCCTATATATCTTGTCCATAGCACAGCTGCTCAGAAAGCAAATCCTGTGCATGTTTGGGGGGTCTGCATTAAAACTTCATTTTCTTATGTGAACTTTTCTAGCCAATGCCTCTCTCTCTTGTGGGACCACGGTAAGCCTTTCCCACATATGGGCTACAGATGTCAGTGAGTAAGTTTGTCAGGCACCCTGCAGAAGTCACTCACCTATGGTCACTGGCTCCCTTTCCTCCATTCTGCAGCAGCAGACTAGACACGTACTTTTGCATACAGCCCCCCTGAGCAATGTCCATTTTCCTGATATGGGCATTGATTCCCTATAACCCTTCCTACGTCTGTTCATTGACCCCATGTAGCGGTATGCACCCTCCTCCTTTCTCACCTCCTTTAGAATGTGTAGTCTTGCCCACCGCTATGTACAAAGGCCTTCAAATTCTGGAATCCTGTCCTCCTTTATGTATTCAGTGCTTACAGTGTGGACTACCACAACATCTGGAAAGGGCAGTGCTATACCACTGTGCTATGCTGAGCACACTGTAGGGTACATTACCAGGAACTACCTTTGGTGTTTGTATGTCCACTTCCAGAGAGTTAGCATGAATTGTCCTGTATTCTGCTGACTTAATCTATAAGTGTTCTTGTGAATAATGGTATCAACACTTCATAAAATGCAAATTAGAGCCTTAAGTTAATGAATCAGATTAGAACTACTGTCTCTAAATTGCACCTGGCATGCAGACGTACCATTCAGCCCACTGGGCCTAGCCATGTCTGGTACAGCTGCAAGGAAGTGTTTGATCAGAATTCTCAGGCACACAGTCCATGTGGACCTGTAGAACCACAGTACTGCACAACAAAGGTTTGGAGTACCCTTTCATTGTGCTATGGTGTGTGCTGTGGAATGTCCAGATGTGGATATGTGTACATAGTGCTACACTTTTCCTCCTTGAGTAGATCTGTAAAGTGGCTATGATGTCCTAAGGAAGTGGGAATTGCAGGGCTCCTGCGTGGTATGCTAGGGAGGGCAAGATTTTCTTCTTATTCCCACATATTGATTTTTCTGAGCATCCATCAGTGAGGTAAGATGGCCGCTACACAAGGTGGATGATTAGCATGAGCTTGCCTGGATAGTGAATGGTACCACTGGCATCACCCATTCTAGTAAGCTGTGCTACCATTTGTACAGTTACCTGCAGTGGCACCACCCAGACTTGTTTTGGCAGTGGGAGGCAGAGGTTAGGGAGAGAGTGATGGACGTGTATTGTAAGCTTTTCTCTTCTGTTATTATATTATCTGTTGTGCCCATGTATGGAGGTGTGCATACTTTATTTTACAGCAGCCAAGGAGTATGAGCTGAACATGGCAAAATATCGCAGGAAGTAGGAGTGATATTCCCAGCCGCAGGGTGCTTATGTCATGCATGGGACCCCAGTATATAACTATGAATGTATGTGTGCCATATGTACACTCTAATGTATTCTCTTGTTCTCATCCTTCAGCAGGTCATATTGTAGTGCAAGAGCTGGAGTAATAGTAGTCATCTCAGCATAAACTGGACGATGCCTCTGGCGCTGGGTCAGGAGAATGATGGTCACCCTGACAAGGAAGTAACATGGAAGGATTGCTAGTGGCGTCTGAGGCCACTTCATGGGAGGAGCAGAGGCTCATCCTCTGACACTGACCTAAGGGATTCCCATCATCTATAGGCAGCAGTTGCAGAGACTGGTGTCATCCAAGGTTTACCATCAGCTGGATTCCCATCTCAGCATGGTGGATCACCTCCAGGTGAGACTTGGTAGGCCATGGCCATTGGGCCATCAAAGGCATTACCTGCCCATAATATCAGTCAAAGAGGTTATTAATGGCCAAGTATTACCGTTTGGGCTAGTCTATGGCCCCTGCCCTAGCCTTATCCTGGTATTTCATTCCCTACTGTGCCATTTCTGGTTAATTGCTGGTTATCTAACCCTTCCCAGCACCAGTTGTTCACCCTCTGTCAGTGTCCATCCACTGTCATCCCACTTTTTGTGTGTTTACCACCTCTTTCTGACAGTGTCTACTTTTTATGTTTGTTTGTCCCTTCTACATCCCCCTTCCCCAATATCGATTCCCAACCATTACTCTCTACCTGCTCCACCACCCCTTATTCTTCTTCCATTAAAATGGGTCTCTCTGTCCTCTGAAAAAAATATTGTCCCTATTTTGCTTTCCTGTCTCCTTTCCTCTCTTTTTCACTGATGAATGTAACTAGCACTTTACGGTGGTGATCCTTGGTAGGCTATTTGGAATGGCAGTTATGCAGAACTGCCATGTGAGTTACTACCCATCTGTAGCTCTGTTCCTCCCCTGCGACAGCTTAATACCACTCTTTCTCATAATGCAGTCATTCTACTTTACTCTGCAACCATTAGTTCCGTATTGTGGCTCTTTGCTGGCCCCAGTACATATATGATTAGCTTTGGGCCACATTTAGTTCTACATATCTGTGTAACCCTTGTCTATGAATGCCACATTCGCTAAGTAGGTTGCCCACAACTGTGAAAAAATGATAAACTGTAGTTGTTAAGAAAATTGACAGTTATTTGTTCATTTATCATTACTAGCTCTTGATACAGTTATTTATCATTTTCAGCAAAGGCATCACTTATTTCCCTGGGACTATAAATAATATTATTATTTGCTACATTAAAGGAAATGATTCTCTCTCTCTCATTAATAGTTTTTCATCCTAACTCCTAGTTGCTTCAGCTTTACTTGGAATGTTCTTTTCCAGAATAAATGCCCTGATATTCATAAACATTTAAATAATGCAGGGCCATGCAGTGCAGAATAAAGTACAGATGTGCTGTGGAACACTTTTTTGATTCATAAATCAAAGTTGCTTTACAATATACAAGCATACATGAGATAGCACTGCATGGCAAGAAAACATGACAGTTACATGTTAATAAGAAACAGAGATATGCAAAGTGTGGTTTCATCTTACTGTGCTTAATTCATGCTTGGTATGAACAGGTGTAGCTACAAGTTTGTGGGAAAGTGTCCTATGTGCTTTCTAGAAAAGCCAGAAAATGAATGGAGCAATATAAATGCAGTATGTACTGAGAATGGTGGACCAATGACATGAGGTGGGAATAAATAATGCATAACTAGCCAAATCATTGTGATGTAGTTAACTCCATGGTAAAGATAACCCAAGCCTGCCAAATGGTCAGCAGCTTCTTGACTAGTACAGGGTGGACAGGGTTATATAACAGACACTATATGTGATGAGCTGAGTGTACATTTCACCTAGTGACTGCAGGTCTGGTCCCTACAGTCCCCAGTGTTGGAGCAGTACTCTGTGTCCTAGTTACAGGGGCATTTCAGCACCCAATGGCATGACATCAGTCATATCCCAGTCATCTGGATCAAGGATACTGGATAAAGTCCTCAACTTATAGTGTAGCATGGAAGGAAATGCATCATATTCTCAGGGACTCCACCAGGACACAGGTCCGTTAATGGTGCTTAGTGTCACTGACTACACTGGAATAACCATGTGCATCTCAAATCACAACGAGGGGACTGAAAATATGAATAAGAGAGGGTTTCAATCCACCAATTAACATGACATGACAGCTACAAGCACTCTGGGAATGCACTTCTGTGGCAAATGAATAGCCTTTGCCTGGCAGCCACTGAGGACTACATGCCACAGTAGTACTTAATGCGTAATTATCTGTGCTGTACCTGCTCCCTAAGTGTCAGCCCTGGAATTTTGAAGAATAATTATGGAAATGCAGAACAATGAATGTTAAACATCACTGTTCTCCTTTAAAGTTTTTTTTTTTTTTTTGCAGAGGGGCAACTCCCCTGCATCCCCCAGTGTGGGGTCCAAGCCCCCCACACCTACAAAGTTATATATACTAACTATAAGATTATCATACAACAGAAAAAAGGGAATACTCTGAGAAACAGCAATCTTGGACTTAGTAAATCTAAGTCCACGTTTCACTGATCAGGCTCGCTGTTCTGGGGACTCATACTAACGAGCCCTGGAATATCAAACGGTTACCATGCCACAGCCCATGTACATATGCTGATGCAATTATGTAAGTAGGAGCCCATAAGGATCACACAATATCTAAACTATGATCACTCTTGCATTTTACAGATGATGCCACCTATCCATTGCCATCCTGACTAATGACCAAGGTACAACACCCCTAATTGCATGTTAGAGACATATATACCTGGGCATATGGTCAAATATGGGTGCTGGTGGAACATGTGTTTAGCATGCTAAAGGGCCAGCTCTTGCAATGTTGGGTTCTAGTTCCATATGTACAATTTCAGATGTAATAATCAAATGCTTTTGCACTATGAGTTGATGAAATGGGATGCACCGGAATCCCAAAACTTCATTTGCTGAAAATAACAGCCTTAAAAAGAGTTTTATAAGTGTTTTTTGTGGGTGGCAGCAAGCCCCCCTGTAACCCTGATGTGGAGGGGGCAAGCCTCTCACATCTCTTGAACTTATATATACCAACTCCACTGTCACACCAACTTGAAGAAGGGGGGAAATGCCCCCCAAAATGACATTACTGCCAGCAGAACCTGCTAACAGTGATTTCCTAGGTTGGAACAACTCCACTCATCAGCTGGTTGAACCTTTGCAACCGAAGGGCAAGAGTTCAATGTCCATCCATGAGAAGGGTAACCAACCAAATACAGACTCCAGTGAGTCAGTCCGGATGTGTCCACACTCTTTACTAATATGGCAGCAACTGAGAAGCAAGGCAGAACCGTGTGACATCCTGCATGCACATTTAGCTTTAAGGATACACTTAAAGCTGTGCTGCCCTATATATTACATCCCTCCTCTTAACCTTAAGTTAAAAACATTATCAGTTATACAGTGTCAACAAATAATCCACACTGTATTATTCTAGAGCCCCAACATGATATAGTCATTCATAACCAATGCAAGCATTTAGAAATAAACAAGGTGATTATTTTTCATAATGCAATGGAAATGTATTTTTGTTGGATAGCAGCTATGAAACTTACATCTTTGATATAAAAAGATATTACAAAGTCATTCCATATGAAAGGATTTTTAATAACTGCTCCATATGTAGATGCTTCTGTGTCTCTGGTGATATTTGAAGTCATAGTAAGTTCAGCAGACAAGTCTACTATGGAGTCATTATTAGGTTATATGGCCACTTCATCAGATGACACGTTGCTGATACAAGATTGTGATCAGGATGGCTGTACATCTCTGAAACAGGTGTCTCTTTCTCTGGCAATTCTGTCACTTCTTTTCTACATCTGTCCTGAACATGATTTTCTTCAGACATCTCAGTGTTCTGAGTTGAGAATAATCTAGCCTTATATAAATGTCTGTGATTATACATTAATTTCAGCCATTTTGACACTCAGCGACATAGTGCTTCCTTGTTTTAGCTTGTTCTATTGCCATAGCTTCCTGTCATTCAAAGTGATTGCCAAATTGATTCTATATTTTTATTGTCTCTCTCTCTCTAGGATTTAGGGTGGATACTGTTTTAGATAATCTTTTGCAGTACCGGCTCTTCTTTTACTGAGCTTCCTAAAAGCCTGACAGTCATTTTGCATTTTCTGTAGTTGAAGTAAAATGGCTGCGTTTGGTAGCTTTGTCATCTTTCTCCTTCCTGTTCATAACTGAGCATGAGACAGTCCCATGTATTACAATGAGATGTTTCCGTAGTTAAGTAAATTAAGAGAACAATCCTGTCTAGAGATAGCAATACATATGTTTGAAAGAGCTTTTACAGTTTGTGTGATACTGAGTCTATGCTGAAATTCCCCAGAACTGAGAAAATGCATAAAATTCTTGACTGATGAACAGGACTGTTATTAGAAATAAGAATACCAGGGAGTCTTTTAGTGTAATGGCTGATTGTGAAGGTATAGCTGTTAGTCTGATGACGTCTAAGTGCACTGAATAACAATCAACACAGATGTGATGCTGACTATCCTTGAAATTAAACAAACCAGCATCTCCTTTACTTCATTGCCTGCCTATCATTTTATGAGGTATTGTAGCATCTTTTGTGAAACATATTGCAGATATGATCATTTCTGACATTAAATTTGATTTGATAAGACATACCTGGCCACAGCATTATGTCACATACCTTTTTATCATGCTTGACAATGACCAAATATGCTTCATGAATTCTTTCCAGTAATTAGGTAAAATCCCTTTGTTGGATTTACCGACAGTTTTCAAGACTCATGCTCATAGGTTTATACTAGAAAAATGACCACCAGATCTTTATAAGCCTAGTCATGCAATCCATCACAGTTTTGTTTCCGAGTACCTTGTACACCTGTAAGGAGGGGTATGTTAGTAAGGAGGCAGCTAAGTATTATAGGTCTATATCACATAGTCGAAGTTCCATAACTCTTAATTATGTTCAAAGTTACAAAACTTCGACTACGGAAAAAAGAAAACAAAAACGGACAACAAAATAAATATACCAACTCTGAGATCGCACCAAATTGAACAAAATGTAAACCTCTGCTTATGGAAATTTCCATTGAAACGCTCAAACTTTTACAAATTCAAACTTATGGTCTCGACCATATGTGGTTCGAACTTGTAAAAGTTCGACTAAGTGATAGGAACCAAGTATTATATGTGGATGGGGAATGTGTTAGTTGGGGATTAATTTACTTACTGTCAACCTAAGCCCAAGAGACATGGGGGCCAGGCTACAAGCAAATTTTCAATTTGCAATTTCCGATCCAGTGGTCAAGATTTTCTTTGAATAGGGTCAGAGATGAACTCTACTTTATGTGGATGGGGAACGTATTCCATAGTGCAGTGATCCTTTGAGAAACATATTGATGTGATGTTGTCCTATCTCACCTTCATTCTGTAGTGGTTGGGCTCGGAACCGATCCTTGGTTCCAACTCAGCCTTATACAAAAGCTTGAGGCTTTTTAATAGATCGTGGCTGATATCTTATCCCATGATGCTCTAGGAAACTCCCCAGATCTCTTTTGCTGCTAAAACAGATCGAGTGCTTCAATACTGGCTCTGGCTGAGTAAAATCTTTCTAATTGTTTATAGTGTATAATATTGCCATTTTCTCTTTTTTGCAGTTAGTTAGTAAGTTAGTTACCTTTTTAGCAGTTTTTGCTGTGCTCGCTACCCTTGTTTTGTGATTGTTGACCGTTGTTTTTTCTCTAGGCCTTTTCTTTCCTATCCCGGCTTAAGTAATTGTGTGTTTAAAATAATTCTTGTTAAGCTCATTTTATTAGAGAGCTGTTTAATTCCTGTTGTTTGTTCTTAATTAAGCTAGCTTGTAAGTTAGAGGGCTGCTTGGACCGTTTAAATTAGAGGGCTTTTCCCTTGGTGTGTGCTGTAAAAAAAAAAAAAAAAAATATATATATATATATATATATATATATATATATATATATATATATATATATGGATCTACTACTATTCAACGAAAGCACATTTCACTGAAACACATTTCAACATGCACTTTTCACCGAAAGCTTATTTCACCGAAAACGCAGTTCGCCAAAACACATTTCACCAAAAGTTGTAGATGGCCTTTTCCCCACTGTAGTGCGACCCTGGAGTTAATATATATAGTAAGGGGGGTGTGGGGGAGCATAGCCCCCCACATATTTTAAATATTTTGAATTATATACATGTAATTGCAATATATTACTGTTCTCTGACAATAATATATACATAAAATATGTGGGGGGCTACGCCACTCCACCCCCCCATGTGGGGAGGCAGTGCCCCCCACCCCCACCCCTTACTATATATACTAACTCCAGGGTCACACTACAGTGGGGTAAAGGCCATCTACAACTTTCGGTGAAATGTGTTTCTGTGAATTGTGTTTTGGGTGAAATGATCTTTCTGTGAAAAGTGCACTCTAATTTGATTTTCGGTGAAATGTGCTTTCGGTGAATAGTAGTAGATCCATATATATATATATATATATATATGGTTTACTATGGAAATTTCGAATCCACATCAGTCGAACGTTAAGAACTTTGAACCTAAATGTTGGATTTGAAGTTTTGCATAGTAAACAAATGCGAACATGAAAACATTGTTCAAAGTTTTCAACATAGCAGAAAGTGATGTCAGTCACCTTTTGCTATGCATATTAACGTATCATTGAACTAAACATTCAACGGTACGTTAAATCCAGTATTTGCAGGGAAGCTTTGCCCCCCTGCACCCCCCCCCACATATTAAATATACCAACTCTGAGTTCGCACCACAGTGAGGAAATGGGCTAATTCCCTGTTCCTCACTGCAGCATGACCTCAGTTCACAGTGTTGTTATATCGATTCTCCTATGGTCGAGTGCACCATGCAATCCAACCATATGAGAACCGGGATTCGATTAACTGAACCTTTCAGAACATGATTTCGAACACACAGTGTTCGACAGCATGACTTTCCCATGCACCATAGTAAACCTATATATATATATATATATATATATATTTATTGATATATATATATATATATATATATATATATATATATATATATATATATATATACATATATTTCTAAATATATACTGTGTGCTAATTATTTAATTGTTATAGTAGCTGTAGTGTTACTGACTGCTGTGCCAGTTTTCTTTCTGCTAGCTTGTGTGTACAGACAGTTAAGATGTCAAAACAGCCCAGAGATGGTAAACCCTCAGGCTTTAAGATGTGTACAAAATGCAATCAAAAAATGTCCGTGACTGATGGTCATACTGTGTGCATGTACTGCCTTGGAGCAGTACACCTTAAAGAATCCTGTGCCATTTGCCATTCTTTTAGCCACAGGGTTCTTCTTGAAAGGAAGAATAAGTTTATCCTTAGGGGGTTATTAAAAACTCCCTTCTCAGAAGCTTTAGGAGAAGGTCAGAATCCTTCCAAACAGACCTCAGATCCAGTAAGCTCTTCTTCTTCTTCTTCTTCATCAGCGGCTCATTCTGAGCCAGCTAAAAAGTTTTCAAAGACTTCTTCATCAGACCCGAAGGTGTCAGCCCAAGAAACCTTTCACCTCGGCTCTTTCAGTGTCAAAACCATTGGTGTTTCAAGTTCAGAGCCGGTCCCCAGAACTGGAACCGATTTCTCCAGCATTGAGATCTCCAGTTCTACAAGCTTCCAAGTCACCCCCCCCCCACTTGATCCTTCAGGAGACTTTCAAATGATGATGTTGATCACACAGTGTGGAGACTTTTGAGGACACTGAAGCTTGATAAACTTTTGTCGGATCCAACCCAGAGGGTTTTGGATCTGACCCAACATACCCTGCCACCTTCCATTCCTCCTCCAATCCGTTCCGGGACTTCAGAGCTGGAATATATGGAACTGGTTGTAGTGGAACCATCAGAACTGAGACCTATTCCAGCATCTTTGGTTCCGACTACCACTCCGACATCTTCAGTTCCTTCTGAATTTGAAGAGTCTAGAACCTGATGCTCTCCAGTTGGGACCTGGGAGGAGAGTCAGATCGGACAATTGTTGGATCTGAACTTGCCTCTCTGGGCTTCAGCGTGGGTGAGCTCAGCTCCAAAATTGGGCTTGGAGTCAACTCCCTTGATTCTGGGGATGTTTTCTGGTTCTTTGGATGTAGAAGCTTCCTTGGATCGGGGTGGGGGGCTTTTGAGGTGATGAGGAGAGTGCTGTCTCCACAGACAGCTCCACTCTCAGCTCCAGGCATTCTTCCCCCAAAAGCACCAGTGTCTGTCTCAGCACCACTGCATCCTCAGACAGACAGAGACCCTAGGCCTCAGGATGCCCCATTGGGTGAACTCCTCTCTTCCAAAACCTCTCCAGAATACACTTCTGAAGGGGTCCCTTATAACAGATTATGTAAGAGGAAGCATTTAGACTCCCCAGAGGAGTCCGTCACTTCTGACACAGACCTTATTGAGTCAGAAGGGTCCCCATGGTCACCTTCTGAGGATGTCTCCTTTGCAGACATCCTAGAAATACTTAAGCAGAGAGTTGGCTGGTAGCCCATCAACCCTTCTGAGGAGTCTGTGTACCTGAAAGCTTTTGGGTGTCACCCTTCAGCCACTTGGATGTCTCCACCTTTTGACGAACTGATGGACCTATTTTGTCAAAAGGCGTGGGAGTCTCCAGATTCAGTGGATCCTGTTCACCAGAGGCAAATAAGTTTATAACATCCCCTGCTGACAAAAACTTCCTTACAAAGGGTGTCCCAGTAGATGCTATGGTGGTGGTAGCGGCCACTAAAAAGGAACTGTCAGAGATGTCCTCGTCTGTCCAGTCACCAAACAGAGTCTCATACGATGGACAGATATGGAAAGTGCACCTTTTCTTCAGTGACCTTTGGACTCAGATTACTGAATTATCTCACCCATTTTACCAGACTTCAGAGAGATCTCCTGAAGGAGCTAGGAGATACTCTCCAAGGTTCAAGTTTCCTCTCAGCTCTCCACCTTGAATTCAGTGGTAAACTCCTCCGTGCACATTTCTTATGCAGCTGATGGAGCAAGTAGGGCAGCGGGTTCTTGAATTTCCCTAAGGAGACATTCCTGGATGCACCTGTATGACTTTGTGGAGCCCTTCAAATCTTCATTTGTTAATGCCCCCTTCGACAGCTTGTCCTTGTTCGGGCCTAAAGTCAAAGACACATTAACCAGGTGTGAACAAGGAGGAAAAACTCTCTCTGCCATAGGAGTCCATTTTCCCTACCTTCTAGACCTTATCCAAAAGGCCAAAAGGGAGGAAAAATGTGGTTCTAAAAATCCCAGCGAG
The DNA here is from genome assembly GCF_019279795.1 of Protopterus annectens. Classification (NCBI taxonomy): domain Eukaryota; kingdom Metazoa; phylum Chordata; order Ceratodontiformes; family Protopteridae; genus Protopterus; species Protopterus annectens. Next base: position 1,020,980,143 of record NC_056743.1, read on the forward strand.
CTTTCCAGGACACACCTGGTGATTCTTCCCCCAGGGGCAGAAGGGGAAGCACTAATGGAAGACGCTGACCATGTGGCAGAGGAGGTCTGCAAAATCAGGGTGATAGGGAATCATTTCTTGGTAAGCCCTTCCAGTGCTCCTGAAAGGAGCCCCATCTGTCCATCTCTGGAGGCAGTCAGAGGTCAATTATCTTTTTACCCAGAAGCCTGGCTAAAAATAACAAAAGACAAGTAGGTACAAAGCATAGTATCCAGAGGTTACGCCATACCTTTTTCCTTCACCATCCCAAACATAAAGAAAATCCCAGATGTTCAAAGGGAACAAGCAACTCTAGAAATACAAAAGTTGCTAGGAAAAAAGAGTCATCCAAACAGTCCCCAGGGACCAAATAGGATCCAGAACTTACTCAAGGTTCTTTTTAGTGCCAAAAAAACAGGGGACTGGAGACCCATCCTGGATCTCAGCAAATTAAACAAGTTTATCAGAAAATCAAAGTTCCGGATGGTAACACTACAGTTGATACTCCCTTTTCTGGGACAAGATGATTGGATGTGCTCTATAGACCTTCAGGATGTGTACTACCACATAAAAATGGACAGGTGATCCAGGAGTCATTTGCACTTTCAGCTGGGAGTCAGCCACTACCAGTTTTGAGCTCTGTCCTTTGGCCTCACTACAGCCCCCAGAGTGTTTGCCAAGTGTACGACAGTAGTCACGGCTCACTTGAGACGCCTAGGATTCCGAGTGTTTCCATATTTAGATGACTGGCTCCTAACCACCACCACTGAACATCTACTAATAAAAGTGAGAGACACCACCTTACAGCTCTGTTCTCATCTAAGGATCACAATAAATTACGAAAAATCTGCCTTATTGCCATCTCAACGTATCATTTTTATAGGAGCAGGCTTAAATACTACAAAAATGATGGTAAAGATTCCCTCAAAAAGAGTACAAGTCCTTCAGCATCAGGTCGTAAACCTACTTTTCAAGAGGAAGATTCAAGCAAGAACAGTCTTGAAAGTATTAGGGACCACAGCAGCAGTGGTAAACTTGATTCCATTGGCGTGGCTCCACATGAGAATTCTACAGTGGCTGCTGTTCACTCAGTGGTCAATGCAGGACCTACTCATGTCCCACCAAATTATGATAACAGAATCCTGCTGGAAAGACCTTCATTGGTGGCTTCACTCCACCCAGGTGACCTTAGGTCGACCCTTTGTTCTTCCACAACATTTAGCCACAGTGACCATGGAGGCTTCCCACAAATTGCAGAACAAAAAACTTCATGACAAAGTAAAAGGTCATTCTACAAGAGCTATAGCAACCTCTTCCGCCTTTTAGATGAAACTGCCAATTGACACCATTTGTGCTGCAGCAATATGAGCAAGGCCTCATACGTTTATTACTCATTACAAAGTTGATTTGGCCTCCATGGACAGGGCCTCTTTTGGGTTTAATGTTCTGAAGAATATTCTCCCTTGAGCCACCCAAGAAAGATGGTGCTAGGGATACTGTCCCAACTAGTACAGAATGAAGGCGAGATAGGACAACATCACATAAAGAAGTTATGTACTCACCATAAGGTTCCATGTGTGTTGTCCATCTCACCTTCATTCTTGCATCCCACCCTCCTTCCCAAAGCCATTAGTTCCTGGAGGACCAAGCAAATTCAATTGGTGACTAATGTTCTCTGACCCTCTTCATAGCTCTTAAGCTAGTAAAGTAGTTTGTAAGTATCTATTATTATACCAGCAAACAAGATCTGGGGAGTTTCCTAGAGCATCATGGGAGAGGGTATCAGCCACGAGATAGTAAAAAGCCTCAACCTTTTGTATAAGGCCGAGTCGGAACCGAGGATCAGTTCCGAATCCAACCAGTACAGAATGAAGGTGAGGTGGACAACACACATGGAACGTTATGGTGAGTAAATAACTTATTTTTTTTCCAGCATGTTCTATTTATGTCACAGGCAAAGTTCAGATCTTTGGATGTAGTGTATCTGGTGCTGTTTTTTTATTGAATGTGCTAGAGATCCCTCCAAGCTGGGTCTGAGGATGCCTTATATGCCAGACATAGATAGTCTCCTACAGGTTACTGAGTGGTAGAGTACAGAGATAGGGCCTTAAGGAGATCTGTGTAGGACAGGATATTCATAGCATGGATTCTCACAGTGAGGAAGCTTTGAGAGCATTCTAACTGTTGTAAGTGCCTCGTTAGGTACATGTCAAAGGGGGCATTTTTCTCAATGATGGGTATGATAAGGGCTGAGTAGAGTGGTACTGTCACTTCCTTGGTCCTGGATGCCATACCCTTGCTTATGAGTTCGGTGACATCGAATGATTTTATTACTATGCTGGCTATGTGTTGGTCAAAGGCTAGATTATTGTCTGCATATGTTCCCGGATCCTTAGCTACCAGTTTAACTGGTAAGGATGTTTTAGGAATGGAGTAATTAAATATTTTTAAGCTTTACAACCATGTCCAGAATGTAATGATGTAGCCTTTGTCACTGATATCCCCAAATTACTTTCATAACTCTCTCACTAATATAGGATCAGTAATGGAACTTTTTTCTCTTCATTTGACCATTCTGACAGTACTATATTTTAATCATGTGTATCTCCATGTCTTCTTCAGTATTGGTAAAGATGTAGTAAATTATTAAGCGCAGTAAACAAGTCAGCAAATTGTCCAAAAATAAATGGAAACAAAGTTCAAGTTTTTGTATGTACTTTGTGTCACTTTATTGTTACTCACTGCACTTTGCTTATTAGGCATAACTAACTCAGCAGTGCTTATCGCTTATGTCCCTGCACTGACTTGAATTTTCTTAATATCTCATTCTCCAGTTAAGGTTGGTTCATTTATTTTATATGACTACAGCAAATCTACTGCAGTTGCTCCCATGAATACCTGATATCTTTCAAATCATCAAATAAGACGCAGATATCTGTTTCTTAGAAGAGTTCAGACTGCTGAGCATTGCTCTGGTGAATGGTGATGCCATGCATTCAGTGTGTCATTCCTTAAACTATGGGATAATCTTCCTACTGGTCACTAACAGATGCTGTCTAAACTTTGTTGTAGGAAATCATTGTTTTTTAACTGAGTACTTTCTGTAGTTTATATGCAGTGCTGGTATTTCTCTCTCTTCCACTCTATAAAGTATCGTTTACATATGTTTACATATGTTTTCCAGTTGTATAAACCATTTGTTTAAAACATCATTCTTGTTATGACAGTCTTATAATATCTGTGATCACTACTGTTCTCACTAGTAGCATATGTCTGTACTTTATTGTAGTTTTGTAATATCTATTATCACTACTGTTCTGACAAGTAGCATATGTCTGTACTTTATTGTAGTTTTGTATTATCTATGATCACTACTGTTCTCACTAGTAGCATATGTCTGTACTTTATTGTAGTTTTGTAATATCTGTTATCACTACTGTTCTGACTAGTAGCATATGTCTGTACTTTATTGCAGTTTTGTAATATCTATGATCACTACTGTTCTCACTAGTAGCATATGTCTGTACTTTATTGTAGTTTTGTAATATCTATGTACACTACTGTTCTGACTAGTAGCATATGTCTGTACTTTATTGTAGTTTTGTAATATCTATGATCACTACTGTTCTGATTAGTAGCATATGTCTGTACTTTATTGTAGTTTTGTAATATCTATGATCACTACTGTTCTGACTAGTAGCATATGTCTGTACTTTATTGTAGTTTTGTAATATCTATGATCACTACTGTTCTCACTAGTAGCATATGTCTGTACTTTATTGTAGTTTTGTAATATCTATGATCACTACTGTTCTCACTAGTAGCATATGTCTGTACTTTATTGTAGTTTTGCATTATCTGTGATCACTACTGTTCTCACTAGTAGCATCTGTCTGTACTTTATTGTAGTTTTGTAATATCTATGATCACTACTGTTCTCACTAGTAGCATATGTCTGTACTTTATTGTAGTTTTGTAATATCTGTGATCACTACTGTTCTCACTAGTAGCATATGTCTGTACTTTATTGTAGTTTTGTAATATCTATGATCACTACTGTTCTCACTAGTAGCATATGTCTGTACTTTATTGTATTTTTCTTTTGCAATCAGTTCATTAATGTTTGCTTGTGAAGCTTTTCTTCTGGGCCTAAGCAGAAAATGTGTTATACACAGAATATTCTAGTTAATAAAGATAAATAATTAAATTGGAATTTGTCCCCCTGCATTCAGAACTCAATTCTCCATTTGAGAAAACAATTCAGTTTAATATTTGGTCAGTGATATGTTTGACTCATTAGCCCCCACTATTAATAGCATTGTACCCTTGCATATATTAAATCCTGGCATATCCCACTTTTATTTATGACCTATCTTATTTAAATCTTGGTCCATCTTACTTTCTTCTCAAATATAAAGGATTCTACAATCCCTATATTCATCTCTCCCACCCATTTTAGTTGGCTGTGACAAGCCCATCTCAGATCCTGTAAAGAGCCTCCAACAACTATTACTACATATAAATTTGTCTGGACAAGAACCAGTCCCTCCATGTCTATTCTCAAACTTGGTGCAATTTGGAGGGGGTGGGGGGGGTGTTGGTTAGCCATCTAGACTTTACTGAATGCCAAATAAATGGAACAGGTTAGCACCACTTGCTAGATGATCAGTTCTGGGTATATTACTGCTAGAAGCACCAAAGAAGTATTGTTGCTTCACATTTATTTATCCCCTCTTTTAAAGGGACCATTATGTCCTCCCCGTGGTTGGGTGGGCGTTTGAAAGACATGAGTAAATGGGTGTGCCTTCGTTGAAGATTGAAAGTCGAGCTGGCACCTTGGCATTCGTGAAAATCTACTGCCAATTATTAGTGGACCGGAGTTCCACTGTGGCAACCCCTAACCGGGAAAAGCCGAAAGACAACAACATTACCCCATCATCAATTCTGTTCCTATAAAGCACTGTGTGACCTGGTAGAGACCTCCAAATCCCTTACTTGGTTATTCTTGCTTTCCTACTCATGCCAATTTGGAGACTTTAAACCTTAAGCTGCAGACAGGGCTCTGGCTTTGGAGAGAAAAATTTGCTAAAGTAGTGGTTTCAATTTAGCAACATAGGAACAGTATTAGGCAAGAGACTATGGGGACCATAAGATGTTTAGCCGTATACACCATTACAAAGACAAACATAAAAGTTCTTGCCACCTTTTATGAGTATTTAATAGTGTCAGCCACCCAAATCAAGCAAGTCTGTATATGATAACTCTGGAGTAAATGTAAGTCTTTGCATCCAGTCATCAAGACTGGCCTTAACAGTAGCCAAAGTAGTACTTTGTTTGACCTATAGTGGTAACTTATTATTCCATAAGCTAGGAATACACTGATTTAGGAAATTATCCCACCGCTGAGTCTTGTTTATTTGCTGGTGTAGATTTAGGTTCTTAGTATGGATGTTTGTAGAGCTACTCATTTTGCAAAGACATAGGAGGTCAAATAAAATTGTATTTTTCGTGGCTCAAAAAGCAAGACCCAGATCTCTTTGGAGCACCTGGTAGGCTAATGAGGATAAAAGAGAGTGTGCTAATCTATCTGGATAGGTGAAGGATTCAAGCCATTTCATTTTTTGGTTAGAAATCCCTGTGGCCTTTCCAGTTTAGCGTTATGCTTGGATTTGGACATACCAAATGAGGCACTGTATTCGATAATGGATCTGATAAAGGAAGAGTACAATGCATGGCTAGATGACTTCTATGGATCTTGAAGATATTTCCTTTGAAATTAAGTGGACCAGACAGAAGGATTTCCTGACTGTAGTGGAAAAATGATGATCGAATGAAAAAGAGAGAGAGAGAGAGAGAAAAAGAGAGTTGTCCACATAAGTACCCAGGTCTCTTATGACTGCAGCTGTTTGAAGAAGAGTACCACTTAAAACATGTAAGGCGAGAACAATTTCACTAAACCCTACTACTCTACTTTTTTGCATTTAGCTTGAGATTGTCTTCGGTGCACCAGCTATATGCATATTCCAGCACTTTTTGGAGCAGTTAAGTATCAGTGGATAACAGTGCCAATCTTGCAATCATCAGCAAACTTGGTCAACCACACTTCAGGGATATTGGCTTGGGTGTCTGCAAAAATGAATGCCAAACAGGATAGGGACCATCACTGAACCCTGTGACACTCCACTAGTTGCAATTTAATGTTCAGAGAAGATACCAGGAACTTTCACCTTTTGGGATATGTTGGCTAGTCAGTGTGCAATCCCAGTGGAAAATGATAGGGGCTTACATTTAATCTGTCTAACTTTTCGGGTCTATATCACATAGTCAAAGTCTTATAACTTCGAACATGTAATGTTTGAACCATTATGTTCAAAGTTATAAAACTTTGACTATGGATAAAAACAAAAAAACAAGAGAAAACAAAATAAACTGTTTTAAGCAGGGGGCAAGCCCACCTGCACCCCCCATACCCCCCCCCCCCACTACTTAAATATACCATGGAAACCTCCACTTATAGAGATTTCCATTGAAACACTCGAACCTTTGCAAATTCTAACTTATGGTCTTGAACATATGAGGTTCGAACTTGTAAAAGTTCGACTACGTGATAGGAACCCTAACTTTTCAATAATACCAGCGTGGGAATAAAATCAAAATATTTGACCAGATCAAGATAAGCAGCCTACACATACTGACCACTGTCCACAACTTCTGTAAACCTTTCAAGGCAGTTTACTAAGTTGGGTAGACAGGACCTGCCCTTCTACTAGGGTCTAGGTCAGTTAAGTCACCTATTTCTGCATAAATTAGTTTTGCTATAATAAGTTCCATGGCTTTACATATAAGGCTGGTGAGGCTGATGGGCCTATAATTACTTGCATCTGCAGAACAGCCATCCTTATGTCCAGGAGTCACAGTGGCTGTTTTTTGGGCATCAGGGACATGACTTGGGGAACACAGGCTGAGGTTGAACAGTTTAAGTAGAGACTCAGATAGTTCATACTTGTACTGATTAGAATGCAACCTGGTATGTTATCTGGTCCACATTATTTTTAGCCCTTGGCAGGGATTCTAAAAGTTTCAAGGTGATTATGGGGAAGCAAACTTTTCAGAGACAGTGGGCACAACAATGTTGGTAGGCTGAGTTAAGAGAGCAGTAAACTTGTCTGCTAATATACTGGCTATATCCCTGGGATTTCTTCAGGATGAGTCTGTCTTCCCCTTTCATGACACTTAGATGGAGCAGGCCCTGCTTGATTCCCAGACTTTCAAATATCAATATAAGAGAATTTTTGGTAAATGGTGACAGGCATTGTCACTGGCCCTGATCAGCATATTTTTCAAGTGTTGTTTCATTTAAAGCAAGCCTGGGGAAGTAATTTAACAAGACTTTCTTATCCAGACCATTCAGGCCAATGACCCAGACCTCTATGCCCCTTATTTGAGAACTTGGTTAGCAAAGCTAAGCATTTGGATTGCTACTGTGACATGGATGGTAATGACATTTGATTTGTCCCTATAATGCTGCTAACCCCCTGCAGATGAGGTACTTAACAATACTCCCAATAGGATTTCTAAAATGTTTCCCAGTGTCCATTTGTAATCTATGTACTGCCTGGTATAGGAGTAAGCAATTTTGAGCTTATTTTTCTGAAATTGCTGCCCTCTACAGCTCTATGGCATGGGCCATACCTTTCAACATTTACCTCTAGAGTTATGGGCAAAGCAAAAAATACTTAGGGAAAAGGGCCCGTATTAGAGGCAGTTTTTTTAAAGTTGCTACTATTAATTTAGGATTTCTCAGAATAATTACTGAGTTTAGGACAGATGGAGCAAATGTCTCACAACAAATTACTCATATTCCTCCAATAGCTTGTCAGTTAACAGACATGGCTCAGGCACTGTAGCTGTGGCCCACAAGGATTATATTAAGACATGCCTTGTTTCTGTTGTAGGAAAAATTATTATTAGTAATTGTGTGTATGCCTCTACTTTGTGTGTGTGTGTGTGTGTGTGTGTGTGTGTGTGTGTGTGTGTGTGTGTGTGTGTGTGTGTGTGTGTGTGTGTGTGCATGTGTGTGTGTGTGTGTGTGTGTGTGTGTGCGTGTGTGCGTGTGTTTGTGTGTGTGTGTGTGTGTGTGTGTGTGTGCATACCTGTGCTTAATTACTCTTTAATCTATAACATAATGTATCAAAATGTACTTTGGTTACTAGTTATCCACACCATTTCTTCATAAGACAATTCTTCATGTCTGTTGTCTCTCTTTGTAAATGATAAAAAGTAAACAGATAAAAAATAAAGTAAGAGCAAAGCTACATTCTACAGAATCTCAATCTTTTTTTTGTATTTTTTTACCACATCCTTCCTCTAAAAAGTTACTCATCTCTATAATCATACTTGTGATTTCCCTAACATTCTTACCTGTTAGATGCTGACTGGTGCAATAAATCCTACAAGTTTAATTAAATGTTATCATTAAGAAACAAACTTAAGATATTTTTTGTTTGTTATCATCAAAATATGTGCACAGCCCACTAAATGTCAGTCTGGTATTGTTACTGCATATCATTCTATCACATTTACTAATACATGAAGTGCAACTCTTCATATATCAAACATTTTGATATCGTTCAGATATCAGCCTTCCTCCTTTTGTAATTACTTATCTCTCCCTGTTTTTCAAACAGAACCACAAATAGTTCCTAACTCATAACCACATTTGTAGGTTGTACTTGTAATCAGATAATGTATGTCGCTAAAATTTTCTTATAGTTGGTGTTATCAGATTTTTTCCAATGGGGCTCAAATGAAAATGAACCTTCCTAAATAAATAAATAGCTTATAATTTGCAGTCATGTTCATCATCGCCAAGTTACCTCTTTTAGTGTTAGCGCTATACATGTGGTCACTATACATGTAGTCATTACACATGTGGTCACTATACATATAGTTACTGTACATGTGATCACTATACATGTACTCAGTGTACATGTAGTCACTATATGTGTATTCCTTTTTTACTGGATGCCAATGGGACCGCCATAGTAACTAAAAACATATGCCACATATCCTGGCTCCCAGGTCCATAGGCAGCAAATATAGTTGAGATAGATAGCCAAAGAGAAATGGGAAGTGTTTAATACTTGTATCCTCATAAACCTAGTTAACCTGCATTTCTTAGACCTGTCAGCATCTTCATCATTCATGACATAATAGTCTTCCATTGATTAATTCCATCCTCCTACAATGTAAGTTCATAGCAAATTACTAGGTTAGCTTTGTTAAAAAGCTATTCTAAGCCTAACCAATTTCTTTCCCAAGGGTGAGAATCAAACAGTGTACCTTCTCTCTGTGAGTCAAACACCTTAACCATTATACCAGGCTCCAATCTTTTTTATACCAAGCTCCAATATTTTATTCTTACGTGTTATTCCCTTAATCCAATTGCCACCAATGTAATCTTGCTTTACTCTTCATTAAATCTGGCCACTGTAAAATTTGAAAATACGCCTGTCACATATATCATTTCAAATACAGCATCTTTTCATAGTAAAATCACGGTCAGATCATTCATACAAATACATTGCCAAATGCCTTTAACACCTAACACCATACTCCATACAGCATCTCAAAATGTTAATAAAAATAATATAAAATAGGTTTAGCAGATCTTAACTTCAGTGTACAGGCTTCCTATGACAACAGAAGGGAAAAATGCATGCTAATCCCTTTTACCCCACATTTTTAGTCAAATAAAAAATATGTCCTGAATTACTAAGAAGCTGTTCTGAATTTACAACCCCATAGCAAATGTCCATTGCTTACTAATCATATATTCTAAGTCAAGAACTCAAAACCAAACTCCAAATGTAACATGTCAAGATCTGCGGTTATTAGTACACATGCCTACTTCTTTCTGTAGAATCAAAATAATGTTTTTCTTGTTAAAATTGGCCACCTAGCCCCACAACATTATAAATCTAAATAATGTGGGCAAAATGTTAGGAAAATATATAAATACTTTATATACTTCCCCTGATATCTTGCCTACCCCTGTAGCTCTACCAACCTCTAAATCAGTAATAGTCTTATACATCTTTTCCATATGATCATTTCATTAAAAACTTCACAACTGCAACCCTGATATCAACTTTTGGTAATACAGCACAACCAAAATGTCCAGACATAATACAGAGCATGTCCAGCAAAAGGCATACCTCTCAACTGTCCAGACTTTTGCAGAATGTTCAGATGTTTGCTTCAGATTTTTAGTCTGCTCCTAATAAAATCTGTTTTCTTCTAAATCATTGAGGATTGAAGTCTTTAGATAACAGCATACATTTGAGTTTCAGACTTTATATCTTTCAGAAAATACATACTAATGCAAAAATCTGTTATTCCAGCAACTTTCTAAGTTTATAAGAGCAATATTTAACATTTTGAATGATTTTGGGCCTTTGTCCCCCATTTATTTTTGGTTTTGTCCAGAATTCTTGCCCTATGCAATTAAGAGGTATATCAAAAGGATTAAATTTATTTTTTCAACACAGTAGTTGGTGTCCTTAAAGCTTTATTCTGCTACCTGTGGACCCCTCAAAGCACAGACTTTGTCTAGTGCTTCTTCTACTGTACATTGTCAAGTTCCTATATTACGATTCTTCTAACCTCCTTCATTCTCATTATTGCATAAATCATAATGCTGGATGCCTCAAAATCACAAAACAGCAATACAAAAGAAGGGCCAACTTTAGGACTCAACACCTTCTCCCGCACTGAAGTTCTTTCACTTTCTTCATCAGAGAGACAGAAGCTCCTGGAATATGTTTAAGAACAAGTTAGGTTCATTCCCCAGGAACAGAAAATATAGTATTGGCATCCTGAAATGCAAGCTTATTAATGTCATTTTAGAATGCAAGCTAATTAAACTATGAAACCTTTAAAAAGCTACTCTTCTGCTCATACGTAATAAGCCCTATTATTACAATAATTTTTTTTCAGTTTATTACATGCTGATCTTGTAATCATCATTCTCCTTAAGAAACTTATCATTTACATCTCACAACTTCTGAATGAACATGTTTTATCTTATGTATTATTATATGGCTGCCATAAGTCCTTATCTCACATTGCAGGTTTATGTGTAATATACCTGCTATTTAATATATTCATACTTAAGTTTCTGCAACTACCATCAGTTTCATATGTAACCACCTAATTTCAAAAACATTTATAGTTATGTTCCCTTAACCACTGAGTTTCCTGCATGCCCTCTCCTTGATATGCAGTATTTGTATCTTATAGTATCTATTCAGGTATTCTTATGGGTCTACTTCTAAATTTCGAAGTTTCTGAACTTCAAATTCCTTATGGTCGACACCATAAGATCAAAGTACTGAAACTTCAAACTGTTTAAATGAAGATCGCTGTACAGCACAGAATGGTATACTTCCCATTTTCCTAGTTGTACTGTGATCTTGTAGTTGGTATATTTAATTAGCAGGGGGTGTGGGGGTGCAGGGGGGGCTTGCCCCCTGCAAAAATGTAAAAAAAGATGTTTTTATTTTTTTTTTATTTACATTTTGAAGTTTCAAAACTTTGATCTTATGGTCTCAATCGTAAGAAATTCAAAATTTTGAAACTTGGAAATTTAGAAGTAGACCCATTTTTATACACCTCTAATCTCAATCACTTTCAATAAGGTAACCCCGCTGCTCCCCAGTATTATCAACGCTCTCCTTTTTTAACAGCCTTTTAATATGAAAAGCAATAAACTCTTCCCTGAATGTTTCCCCCCCAACAGTCTTTTTAACACTGTTAACACATTTCTTTGTCAACTGTCAGGATCTCATCCCAAAAATGTAATCTGTTTCAACCCATAGCACTATTAAATAACTTGCCCACAAGCTTCAAGACTGAATGCAAAACTGACAACCTAGCCTTTTCCAAAGAAAAAATAATGCATCACTTCCTGTCCAAACTGAAAAGCATGTTTAATGCTACAAATCTTTACCATATTAACTGCCTTCAACCTGTTAGCATGTCTATTTAGTACTGAAATTGCGCTGTATGCTTTCTTGTATTCCTAACTATATTCATATCAATGTAATGATTCTGCGTTTATCTCTACATTTTTCACAGTACCCCAACCTCGTCAACCATCCATTTACCAACAGAACAATTATCTCCACTATTTCTTCAATCGCATAACTTCAAACTGTATTGTAAATGCATTTCTAAGAAGCAGTATATATCAAATTTCTTCACTATAAGAGAAATTCATACCATTCTTTCTCATACTCTATTCTGATTCTTTTAACTTTACTCGAAAACAAATCACATTTTCATATAATCATCTTTCTTTAAAATACACCAAAGTATCATCCTCTGTAATCTTTCCATCCGTTCTACCTTCCCTTCTCCTTCCTGAACTCACAGCATTGACTTTTTCAGACACCACATAATTATTTTACTTACTGACTACACAACTTCCACCTTCCTCTTGTTATTCTAGAATCTCAGCATGCACATAGGTGCCACAAATTCATCCTCTACAAATGTTTACTGTTCCTGCTGTTTGAAAGATTGTCCTTACAGCATTTGTTGCTGTAATGTGGAATTTTCATTAAAAAAATGCATGTGCTTTGCACAAGAAAGCATACAACACTTAGGAAAACAAATGGTGATTTGTCACACAAAAATGACATTGTTTTATTTTCTGTGCCTATACTGCATTCATCATAAGGTAAGCATACAATTACATTATATCTAGTCCTAAGCTGGTCTATATAAAAGAAGTAAACTGTTGCCCTACATACAAAAGTTGTGCTTTATATCTTCCTGTCATAATAGTGATTAGCATGTGTTTCACAGCTTCCCCTTTTACACACAACTTTACCTTGATTTTCCATTCCTTCCTAGTTCCCCATTCATCCAAATGATGTTTTATCTGCCAAAGAACACATCTGCTCATGCCCCAGTTTATAGAGTTCAGAACATCTTCATTCTTAAACATTGCAGACACCATCTTATATAAAGGTGAAGTTAAAGATACAGTTTAAAATGATGCATAAGTGCTAACAGTCCCTAGGGAAAAATAATCTTCTTCCCCAACATTTCCAGCAATGTTGCTCTGATGTAAAGCAATGATCATATATTCCTGATTTAGATGCATTATAGGTATAGAGCTGCTTTTAGTGAGAATCTTTCAAATGTCCAAATTGCTTGGTTTATCTGTCAAGCCAGTCAAGCTTTCTTACTACGGTACTCCTAGCTGTAACACAGTTTAATCAGATCTGGTATGTAAGGTCTTTTGATTCATTATAGTCTCTCCCCTTAAGCCAGTAGGCAACTGCTTTAACAACAACTGCTATTACTTCAGGGCCCCATCATTTATATGATTACACTCCTCACCTGTGTCCCGTTTAATTCTGCAGTTGCCTGTCCACAGTGAGTAGCACTCCACCCACAGATATCATCTGTCACGCTGTACTCATAAATAATTTCTAACACTTTTCATTCAGTACTGAGTTCCTCCACATCAGTGACACACTCTTTCTGCAATGCACCACTCCCAGAATCCACCACATGGTCTACATCAGTCTCAAAAGCTTATTCCTTGTTAACTCATTAACTCACCTTCAGTACTGACAGAAGCACTGCTTTCCCACTGCTGTTACAACACACCAGAAGAAAAACAACAAAACCCTTTTCTTCTCTAGTAAACAATGTAAGTTGTCATCTTGTTTTGATTAACAGAGACACTAATACATCATGTTTGCAAATATCTACCCATCCATTGTTGTTGTTTGTTGCTCGACACATTTTACTGCTGCACCAATAGCCAGTCCTAGGGACCAAACACTTAAGGGGCTCTTAAACAACTGAGACATAGAAAACTCCTGAAACTCTTGACATGATCTGAAAGAGTGGCACTAAACAGTAAATGTACTAAGGAACAGTGGCTGTTGTCTCTGGATCTAGCATAAACTAAGAAATGTTGTATAACAGCATGCCCTCTGCTCGGTGATTGAAAGATGATAAAGCCAGCAAGCAAGCTTTCCTCTGTATGAAATAATACCAGTACGTAGTAGCTATTTCTGTAATTACCTGTTAAAAACTAGAGGATGTACTAATAGACAGATGCATGATATGAGTAGCAAAAAGTGGCAAACCCACAAGACTGAATTGCTGAGCATATTGTTGAACTTTTCATAATGGGATGGTTAGTCCAAATGGCATCATCTTAAAGTGATAGAAGCTACATGATGTTTGAAATTCTATGTATGATTCTCACTGGGCTTATGTGAGTGGCATCAAAGCTTTTTCTGAACTTAACCTGTCTAGAATATTTTCATTTTATTGCAGAGGATAACTGCCAAATTCAATTATAGCAGTTTTCTAAAATCTGAATCAATTCTTAGTATTTCTTTTTTTGTTTGTTTGGTTGGCAGTTTTTTGTTTGTTTGTTTTTCTTTTTGAATCATCAACAGGCATGATTATTCACTTTAGCATCCAATGTTCATTGCATTCAGCATTAAAAATGTCAATTTTTCTGGAGTCCATTTGCCTGTAAACTGGATTGTTTTTATTTTCATGTAATACTAGTCAGTTGAAATACATCAAAACTGGTCAGAAAATAAAAACTGGTCATTAGCTAACAAGCTTTGAATAATAGTGTTAAATCTGGATGGGTGTGCCAAATATTTCTATGATCTGTATTTTTTTACCAGTTTCAGACACTGCTGCTCGCAGCTTAGTTCTTGGCTGGGGTGTCTTCTCTGTACAGTCTAAGTATTCTTTATATGTATGTGTCCAGGTAACTTTGTTCCAGGCAGACTGCTTTCTTTTTAAGTCCCAATGATGTGGCATAGGTGAAGAAATAACTCTTCAAATTGCCAAATTGCCCGTACATATGCACAGTGTGTGTGTGTGTGTGTGTGTGTGTGTGTGTGTGTGTGTGTGTGCGGGTGTGCTTGTGTGTGTGAGTGCAAGTGTGTGCATGTGCGTGCATGCATGCATTGTGTGTGTGGATGTGTGCATTGCAATGGATGGGTGCCCTGTTCAGGATTATTTTTGATGCCTTCTGTCCATTAGGTCTGGCTCCGTCAGAACTTTGATCCAGAATAAGCAGGTAATCAGAGAATGACTAAATGAATGAATGAATAATTAAAGGAGTGAGACAAACATTGAGTTTAGATTTCTATTCCCTTTCAATTCATCATACTGCTATAGAGGTTTCATCATTTTAATCACAAAAATAAATGTTGGTCTTTAGCTAACAAACTTTGAATAATAGTATTACAATGTGGGTGGGTTTAATTTTGTGGACAGTGAGAAGATATGCCAAAGATTTTTCTGATTGTATTTTTTATCACTTTCAAGCATTGCTGCCTCATAGCACTTTGTTCTCCAGTTTAATTTTTGGCTGCGGTGCATTGGTTTCTGTCTAAATCCCAAAGATGTACAACAGGTGAACAGGGAATCCTCCAAATTGTCCATAAATGGGCACACTGTGTGTGTGTTAAGAGAGAAGAACACGTGTGTGTGTGTGTGTGTGTGTGTGTGTGTGTGTGTGTGTGTGTGTGTGTGTGTGTGTGTATGTACGTTGTGCAATGGACTGGTCCCTGTCCAGGATGTGAATCTCTGCCTTGCACCCATTGGCTCCCTCAAGATATTAAACTGGGTTAAACAGGTAATTTGAGAATGATTAAAAGAACAAATGAGTGAGGAAAAATCTTGAGTTTAGTTTTTTGATCCCTTGCATTTCATTATAATATGCTTGAGTTCCCATCTTTCTAAAAATACATGTAATAAAAAAAAACACGAAATCCACAGATGGTATGTACACTTTATTTGTACCAAGCAAGCATCTGGTACCTCGGCATATCACCTTCAAGGCTAGTTAATATGATGCACCAAACGTATTTGTATGTCTACAAGGTATATTTAACTGAGAAATATGCATAAGTAATATTTATATTTATATTACTAATATATTTGTATTGGTGATATATTTTGACATTTATGATGTGTAATTTGACTGTGTGTAGTCTCTTTAAAATGTAGAAGAAGTCATTTGTATAACTGAATAATTAATTAATGGTTCACTTGGTATAAAAATATGTTTGGTGCATCATATTAACTATCCTTGAAGGCAATATGCCGAGGTACCCGATGCTTGCTTAATACAAATAAAGCATACATACCATCTGTGGATTTCGTGTTTTTTTATTTTATTCATATCTTGTGGTTTTTGTGGTTATCATGGCAGAGGGTGTACCAGGTGATGGTTGAACTGTTGGTGTGGCAGGGACTATGCTGTTTGCTGAATTTGTGCGAGAAAGGGAGGCTAAACTGGTTGCACATGATCCATAGTTTATTTCTGAAAAAGCTGACATTAACCTGCGGTATGGAGAATTACAAAGGTTGATGGCGAAATAAATCAATCTTTATTATGATACAAAACTTTTAGAAAACTATATTGAATGAAACATTGCTCCACGCGGGTTAAGGGTTAATTAGCTTCCTGCATGGGATTTCCAAGATGAAGAACAAGACTTACAGGAAGAATGGGAGCAAGCTGCCATACGGTGTTCTTTAGAATGGCTCTGTATTTTGGTTAAACGGAACACTCGTACTACTGGTAAGCTGCGTGATCAAATTTCAGATTTGCAGCTTAAACATAAGAATGAATCATCTAGTAGTGTATTTTCTAGTAAAATGTGTGATATAAAAAGTGAAATGGATAAAGTGGAATCGAATGTATTGGCACGTAAAAGGAGAAAATTGATCCACGATGTGGAAGATTTTAAGAGCGGAATAATTTTCTCTTGGCAGCGTACTTCACGTACTCAACAAAATCAATGTCGTGGAAGGACAGAGAACACCAGCAGGAAATCAAGTCTTAGAGACTCATCAACATCTTTGGTGGAGACGCTCTCAAAAAAGAACATTTTGTTTGAAAATTTGGAAAATTTGGATGGCGACAGTGCTTCAGGTTCCTCTCATTTTTCTCCAGGAGCCAGCAACCAGACTTTGTCACCGAAAGACAATCAATGCAGGGGTGGGAAGAATGGCAGGAAAGGCAAGAGACTGTAAGACAATTTGGTTCATGTAATGTTACTGAATGTGGTACTCCTGAACCTGCTTAAATTAATGAAGAGCTAAAAATTGTAAATTTGTCAAATTTAGTGTTAACTGAAAATGCGTTAAGTCTTTTAAGGAGGGGAACTAAATTTGTGCCTACAAAATTTCCTACTTTGGCTGAGGTAATGATGGAAGCCAAAACTTTTTGTAGGAAATTACACCTTGTCGATTTATGACTATGATGACAATTTTGATGAAAATGAAAATATTGCACATTGTATGTTTGACACTGGCTATTCTAGATTTTTAGTGCCCCCATTGGATGTTAAAAGTTATTTTATGCCCCTAAATGGTCAACAGCAGTGACTCTCTTTAAACAGGTGTTACTAAAGAATGTTGACATTGCCCATAGTAAATTTGTCAAGTATAAACCAAAGTTTAATCTTACACAGTTAGAGTGGTTAGAATTGAGGAAGTTAAGAACAAGTTTGAAGGAATTGGTTTTCAGGGAGGCTGACAAAGGGGGTAATTGGGTCATTATATCAAGAAATCAGTATGATGGGATGGTTAATGCATTATTAAATAAAGAAGAAGATTATGTTGTGTTATCTAGTAACCCTGTAAATGAATGTAACAGTGAGTTAAGTGACATTTTAGAAAGAGGAGAAAGGTTGGTTCTTTTATCTGGAGAAGATGTTAAAAAATTATAATTAAGGACCCCCATGATCCTTATTTTTATGCCATACCCAAAATACATAAAAGATTGACCCCCCCCCCCCCCACAGGAGACTGATAGCTTCTGGTATCCACTCTTTTGTGTATAATGTGGCAATTTTTATAGATTCAGTGTTGAAGCAATATTTATCTATGATATCATCTCATATAAAAAACACTCAGGATCTTTGTAAAATTGTTTCTAATATCAAATGGCAGGCAAACTACTATTGGGCTACAGTAGATGTGAGTTCCTTATATACATCCATACAACATAGGCATGGTTTGGAAGCAGTCCAGGATGAGATGGGGGAGGGCCCAAAGACAGCTTTTGTCATCAGGATATTGGAGTTTTGTTTAACTCACAATTACTTCAAGTACCAAAAACAGGATATATTTACAGAAGAAAGGAGCAGCAATGGGTGCGTCTTATGCACCCAGTTATGCTGTGTTATACATGGGCTTTTTAAAATTGTTCATGTATAATACTAACTTTTGGAAGACAAAAGTAATATGTTATAAGAGATTTATTGATGATCTCTTTTTTATTTGTAAGGGCCAGCCATCAGAATTTGAAGATTTTTTTGCAGAATTGAATTGAAATTTTCATGGACGTACATTTACCGTGTCCATGGGTAATATTAAGATTCAATTTTTGGATGTTGAATTTTATGTAGGGAATGATTATACTATTCAATTTAGACCATTTAGGAAAGTGACATCATTAAACAATTTTTTGTTTGCAGAAAATATGCACCCCCCCCCCCCCACACACACACACATTTATTGAATTTGCTCCCAGTAGGAGAATTCAGGCATATCCATAGGAATACATCTGAAGATGGGTATGAAGAGCAATTCCTTTTAGAAACTAGAGATAGGTTATTACAAATGATAAAATGTTGTTAGATGAAGGGGTACATCAGGTATTGTGTGGTGAAATGAGTAACACCAGGGAAAAAAGAGTATATAAGTAGTAATTTGAAGCCCAGTTGTGCAGTGAAAGAGGTATTCTTTGTATCTAAATATTTACCATTTTCAAATATAAAGAGGAATTTGATACAAGAACTATGGCACATTGTGTGTTTAGATCACATAGTGGGTGATATATTTCCTGGGATTATTAGGGTTTCCTATGGGAGATACCTTAATATGAAGGAATTGCTAAATAGACCACTTTGGGACAACAAAACTACTAGGGTAGGAATGTATATTTGTGGGAGATGTAAGGTTTGCAAGTTTGTTAAAAATCTATCAGGTACTTTAATTAATGGTAAGAATTTTGAAAATAACAGATTTTCTTGCAATTCTTGCAAGTTTGCATATATAATTGGGTGTGGATATGATCCGGTTAAGTGGGTATATTGGTCAGACAAAGAGGGCAGTAAAAGTTAGAATCCTAGAACATTTGAGGGATATTAGAAATCAGAATTTTAATAGTCCAGTGGGAGAACATTTTTGCAGGTTTCATGGGGGTAACTACGATACTTTCTTCTTTAGTGTACTTGCCAGTCCTAGTAACATCAGAAGTGGTGACTTAAAGTATAGGTTATTAAGTTTGGAAAGCAGACTCATTTTAAATTATGGTACCCTATACTCTAGGGGTCTAAATTTGAAGGCAAACATTACCATCATATAAATGTCTACAAGGTATATTTAACTGAGAAATATGCATAACCAATATTTATATTTATATTAGTAATATATTTATATTGGTAATATATTTTGATGTTTATGATGTGTAATTTGATTGTGTGTAGTCTCTTTAAAATGTAGAAGAAGTAATTTGTATAATTGAATAATTAATTAATGGTTCACCTGGTATAAAAATACGTTTGGTGCATCATATTAACTATCCTTGAAGGTGATATGCCGAGGTACCAGATGCTTGCTTGGTACAAATAAAGCGTACATACCATCTGTGGATTTTGTGTTTTTTTTATTTTATTTTATTCATATCTTGTGTTTTTTGTGGTTTACAATATATGTACCTGTCTGTTTTAATTGCAACATCCACCTGCTTCTGGGGAGAAATAACAATATATGATTTGCTTCATAAAATACTCAGTTCTTATTTTCTGGATCACAAATTTGTTTTTAACTTTTTTCTTTCATCTGACTTGCGTTTGTTTCCTATTTTAGATATTTCTATTTTTCTTAACCAGAGTATTCTATGTATGCAATGTAAGTAACATAATTTGCATTTCCTTTGGTCAGATCTTTTTGATGACATCCAGAAGCTGGAATGGACTTAAGTAGGAGAGAGTGGTACCTGTAAATGACCAAAATGGTTGAGAACCATTCAGCCATTTTTATTTTCTCCTTGCGGTTACAAACCATTTTAAACATTTGTTTGAGGAACTAGCCTGAAATGTTATTCATAACCATAAGACTCAGGATTATATAGTGCTTTACAAGGACTCTAGTCTAATGCCTGGTACAATTCTTGTAGTGAATTTTGGCCCCTTGGTTAGTAAGTATAATCTGAGGTAGCTGGCTCGATGGATAATTTCACTGAATTCCTGCACCAAATTTTGTTGCAATTATTCGTAATAGAATAGGTTCCAGAAATGAGGTAGTGCAGTCCAATGTTACCAATCTGCACTTCTGGACTCTTTGACTACAGGGCAAGAGTCAAACTTAAATCATGTCTGCTTTCGGAAATTGTAAATGTGTAAGTCACATGGACAATAATTAGGCTTTTGGAAGTATTCTTAGTGAATTCACTATATTACATTAAGGTAGAATAGTCGGCCTGAAAATATGGACTCTGAATTGTGTTTTCATATGTGCATTTTTTTTCAGGGAAAGACAATTCATTAGAAAGGAAAGATAGAGCATGGCATGTGCAGAAATACAGAATGTTCCTTTCTCAAGGGAAAGATGCACTTGCAATGGAATGCTAGATAATGCACATGCAAGACAAGGCTTGGGAAACCAAGGCTAAAGAGCCATGTAAATCATTTCAGGGTTTTTGGTATTATAAGAACATATTTCAGACACAATCAGTGAAGTCAGTAAGTTAGTTTGGACTGACGGAAAAGATTAAATATCCAGCATTCCAGAAAGGAAGTTAGCTTTTGGAGTGCAGAACAGACACTCAAGCCAGAGTACATTGTTCTTCTTTTGGCTTTTCCCGGTTAGGGGTCACTACAAAGGAACTCCAGTCCGCTAATGATTGGCAGTAGATTTTTTACGAATGCCGAGGTGCCAGTTCGACACCCAACCTTCAATGAAGGCACGCCCATTCTACGCATGTTTTTTGAATGCCACTCGACCGCGGGGAGGACATACAGACTCCGCACAGAAGGCTCTCCAGCCAAGAATCGAATGGGAGGACCTCTTGCTGTGAGGCAACAATGCTACCACTTTACCACCACGGCTTAAGCTGGAGTACATTAGTCAGGTTAAATATTCATACTATTCAGGAGGGAAAGGCTGTTTCAGTTGACATTATTAGAATATATGTACAGAAACCTTGGATATATTTATCAGCACAGTTACTGTTATCTAGCCTTTCAGAATTTCTACAGACTGCTATTGTTTATCAGCACTGTAATTGAAGACAGTATTTGTATATTTGAATATTGTTAACATTTAATAAAGCCTTATTAACTGGACTACAGTGTTTGCAGAATTCCTTCTGAAAAGTACAAAAGACTTGGCCCATAAAGGAGAGACTGGCACCTGTTCCGCACAAGTTTGGGTAATTAACCAATAGAGACTTTCATTGTAGTCTCATTCCAGCTGTCTTCAGTTAATACTACAGTCTTATCAGTTCTTACAAGGAGTTATTAAAATGTTTGATAAACACATGATTGAGCTTACGACTCTTTTGGTTAAGGACAATAAACTACATATTGATAATTTTTTTATGATATTCAGGATTTGGACAGGAAAAAATAAGCAAGATTTAATGTTGAACATCATTTTAATTCTTATAAATATGTTTCTTTTTTTGTTGTTGTTTTAGAACAGATAAGCTGTGTGAATCTATCAAACATTAGAGAATATGAGACTAAATGTGCATACCCATTACCTAAAGGGCATTTGTATACCCATTACCTAAAGGGCATTTGTATACCCATTACCTAAAGGGCATTTGTATACCCATTACCTAAAGGGCATTTGTATACCCATTACCTAAAGGGCATTTGTATACCCATTACCTAAAGGGCATTTGTATACCCATTACCTAAAGGGCATTTGTATACCCATTACCTAAAGGGCATTTGTATACCCATTACCTAAAGGGCACTTGCATATCCTAAAAGGGCACTTAGGAACAATATTGAGAATTATGTGAACAATTCTAATTATGACAATACTGAACCTTTGCAAGATGATAGTTTTAACTGTAATGACCCTTTAGAGATTCCACCTTTACGCAGATCCACTCAGTTGGTGAGTCAGGAACCTGTGACTTATTTTCCATATTGGCCAAAGGGAGCAAAAGAAAGGGCATACCTCTCTGAAATGGAACACAAGGAGAGTGAGGAAGAATTATTATAACAGCAAAACTCACAGGGACCAGCAAGATCTTCATGGGAAAGAGGATTGGGTGAATTAAGTGACTATAGGAAACTCTGTTGTTAAAGATGGTGTAGTTCACATTATAAATGGATTTGATATTTTTAATTATAGCAGTACTGAAATTACTAACTCCAATTTAAATTATTCCAGAAGCGACTAACCTTTGTCCAATCTGCCAAGTCTGACATAGTTGATTGTTTGACTGAACTCAAATTATTCACAAGGAAGACAAATTTAGCTATTATGAACAACAAAGACCACAAGGAGAAGGAAAATATTATAGTTAAAAAAGTATTTACAATCCCCCCTCTCATCCTCTAGTTCATCGTTTTGAACAAAAATGCACCAGAGACACTTATTCTTATAACTCTAATTGCAAATATCATAGAGTCAACAACTTAACTGAAGAAAAAAAGTCATCTGGGAACAGTTATCTTCTGATAGTTCTGTGTGGGTTATGAAACCCAACAAAAGTGGATTGATTGTTTTAATGGATGTTTTTTATTATTTTGGCAAAATGTTTGATACTTTATTTGACTCTGACAGATATAAATATATATATATATATATATATATATATATATATATATATATACTAATTTCAAAGAACACTATTGAGTTATCCTATAAGGGGATTTATCTGCGCCTCGAAGACCTAATTTTTCAGAAGATTATTAATGTGATAAACCTTACACCCCTATGATTTTTGGAATACCAACGGTTCATAAAAATGTCCAAGATTCACCACTTAGACCAACAGTGGCTGCTCAAAGTTCTAAAATCTACACCTTGGCAGCCAATATTGACCGAAATTGAAGATGTACATGTTAAAATTTCCCCCATTTGATCAAAGACTCTTGGGATTTTTTTAAGTAGGATCAAAAAAGACTTTTATGGTAGAGATACTGACATAATTGATTTATTTTTTGTGATCCCTCATCAGTTAGGACTAGATTACTTTTCTGATATAGTTTCTTCACTTGAGTTTTTAAATAACCAAGAAGCCTGTTTGATTGATGAAATTATAAATCTTGTTTTCAAGGACAATTTTATTTACTTTGAAGTTGAACATTTCAGACAACGTAAAGGGGTAGCCATGGGTGCTATTTGTGCCCCAGTTTATGCCAACATGGTTATGCTCTCATGGGAGAACAAATTAGTTTTCAACTCCAAATATAAAAATTGTTGGGACTTAATATGTCCGTCTTTTAGGTGACATAGAGTATAAATTATTTGGATGTTTTAATCAGTAAAAATGTTAGGAGTGAGGGATTCTCTTCTAATATCTACAGGAAGCCTACTTTCTCTAACTCATATTTTCATTTCAAAAGTGGTCACCCCCCCTCATCAGAAAAGGGGTTTGGTAAAAGAACAGTTTGTGAGGCTAGCTAGAATGGTCTTGGAAGATATGGACTTTGAAGTTGAATGTGACATTTTGGCTAATATGTTTTTGGAGAGAAGGTATCCTTACAAAATGATTAGTGAGTTGAGGGGTGAGGTCAAAAATGGTAGGCATGGTAAATTCAAAGTCCTACTTGGTGACAATTTTATGAACGTAAATGAAGAAAATATTTTGAATGAATTGGAGGGGAGTAATAGGTCTTTCAATTCAGCATTTGTTTTAAAATGTTGTTGTTTGTCTTTCAGCTTTTCCCGGTTAGTGGGTCGCCACAGCGGAACTCCGGTCTGCTAATGATTGGCAGTAGATTTTCACGAACGCCGAGGTGCCAGCTCGACGTTCAACCTTCATTTGTTTTAAAATATTTCCCTTTATTGTTTTAATATAAGGAACATTATTCAAACAAACTGGGATATTTTTAGGTTTGATCAGTATGTGCTAAATATTCTGGGATCTGGTCCTCAGGTTGTTTATAAGAAGGGTTATAACCTCAAAAACAGTTTGGAAAACAATAACAAAAAGAAGGATTTATTTGAGGCAGGTTTATACAACATCCTTATTGTTAACGCAAAAAGATGTGGACACTAAAACCAACGTGACCACGTTTTTGTAGGTAACGCTATCTTGCTTTGGGACTATAATGTTAAATTAGGTAAAAACTGCAATTGTGTGCCTAAAGGGCTAGTTTATACCAGCTTGTGTGATGATTGTGATGCCTTTTATATTGGGAAACCTGTAAAGATCCTTGAACAAAAGGATTTGTGAACACTATTAAGATGCAAGAAAGTGTAATGAGAATAATGCCTTTTACAGAGATTTGAAGGTATACCCCAACCATAGTAATTTTAAATTTGCCATTTTTGAACAGGTACCTTAAAAAGCAACAGGTGGCTCATGGGAAATCTTGTAGAGTATAGAGAATTACAGTGGCAGTTAAAGTTAAATGGTGGCAAGTTCCCTGGCTTGAATGTTAACATTTGAATCAACAGTGTACTGAACCAGAGGGCAGCCAAACTCTAATAATATAGAAAAATTCTTTGTTTTTTACACAGCTCATTTGTATTTTTATATCAGCATATGTAGGTTTAAAAATTAGTTTTATGTAGGCATAATATTTACATACAATTGTGAGACATCATGATAATTTGTAATGGCTCAAGCTTTTTAAATACATATATTTTTAAATGAATACATTTTTAAATAATGTTCAAACTAATATTTTTTCACTTAATTTATACCATTTATATCATCTTTATTTTATTTAACTTCATATTGGTATAGAATTAAAACATTTGCCTTTTTTGCAGCCTAAGGTATCAACCCCTTTAAGGCAATCTGGTTTAGTCACATTAGCTTATTTTATTCATTTTGTATTCATTTATTCATATATGTACATTAATATGCATGGTTTGCAGTGGTGTTTTAATCATGATTGGTTTTAATGGTTGTCATGTGACAAGATTTTTTTTTGCATATAAGTATTGCTTTAATTTTAATTTTCAATTCTGATGAAGTCCATATTTAAATAGGACAAAAGCTCTTAATTCACTTCTGTTTTAAAATAAAAAGAGTTGGAACTATTATTTACCGGGTCTATCACATATCATGGAAGGTTCAACTCAGTGAACCTCCATTTTTCAAACCGACAACAGCATGCATTCACTTAAGCAAACGTGCACATCAGCAAATTTCAAAAACAGGGAATGGAATTAGTTGACCAACATCAGGAAATTTGCCCTATTCCCCAGTGTAGTGGGTTCTTGGAGTTGGTATATATAGGTAGGGGGTGTGTGGGGGGTTTGACATACTGCGGTGTGTGACAGTCGCAATGTTGGTCAATTAATTCCATTCCCCATTTTAGAAAATCATTATTGTGAATGCTTGCTGTTTTCAGTTCTACAAATGGAGGTTCACGGAGTTGAACCTTCAGTAAGATGATATAGACTCCTATTTATCAGTTCTTCTGCAGTTATTTTGGGCTGTTTTTACTAGCAGAGTGCCTTTTGGTTATTAAATCCTAAATCTCTGTGTTCTGTTAGGAGGATCAACTTAACACACTTGCACTTGACTCTTGTCTTTTCCCCTCCCAGATAAAATCCTTCATCTCTTTATTAATTACTATCCACAACTTCTCTTCTGGTTGATAAAAATATTCGTAAACTGTGTATGAAACTAAAGGGATTAAAAATTTTTTACTTATTGTATCTTGCTATCTATGTCCACAGGCAAGATATTCCCGTATCTCAGTTTTTGTATTATTTTTTGTTCAGTCTCTTCCCACATATCTTTAACTGCCATAACAGAATCCTTTTTAATCCATACTCCTAAATACTTAATTTTATCATGCTCCCAGAAATAAGGGTATTGCTGAACAAATTCATATGTGGGTACTTACTTTGCAGCTATAGCCTTTGTTTTATCTTCTTTAATTTTATATCCCCCTAAAAGAAACAAAACTGTCTCAGAATATTCCACAACACTGAGATGTCCTTTTCATCAACATTGAGATGTCCTTTTCATCAGGTACAAAATATCATCTGCAAATAAAGTCAACTTTTCTTGAACACCATACCAATTATAGCCTGGAATTTCTGAGTCCCTTATTTTCTTTGCCAGCGGTTCTAAATATAATGCAAATAAATAAATTGGAAAGAGGACAGCCCTGCCCGATTACTTGTTCATACACAACTTATCGAAAGGAATCCTACTACTTAGATTTTTGACTCCTATCCCTCATATAGCCTTCTAATTAACTTTAGTATTGTATCAGGAAATGTAGATGCTCCCGTTGTCCTACAAATAAAATCCCAGCTTACTCTGCCGAATGCTTTCTCTGGAACAAGATCTACCAACAGCAACAGTATTTTCTTATATTCTGCTTCCCTCTGGATAATCATTGTTCTATTAATGTTGCCAAATGTTTGCCTCTCCTCCACATAACCACATTGGTCCATGTCTATCAAGTTTGGCATCGCCTTTGCCATTAGTGACATAAACAATTTCTAAGCATGGTTTTAAATTGAAATGGGCCTGTATGAAGCTGGACCTGTTGGATCTTTACCATCTTTAGGAATTTCAGCCATCACGGCTTTTTTCCAGGATGTTGGTGCCTCCCTTCCTTTTAAACTACTGTTAAAACCTTCCAGATTTTTATCACTTTCTTCCCTCCTAGCTTCCAAGCTTGCACAGGAATGTCATCTATTCCTAGAGACTTTACTGCAGATTGGTTATACGTCATCATTTTTATCTCATCTCTTCCTATCTTAACTGTTAATTGTTGTGCCTCATCTACTTCTAATCTTGGCATATTTAAGTCTTCCATAAATATTTCCATCGTGCTTTTTCTTGATTTCCCCACTTATTTATACAAATATTCATAACATTTCTGAAATAGCTCTAATAACTATACAGGGTCTCTGGTTATTTTTCTTGTTATAGATTCCCTGAGTTAGGCAACATCCTTTTCTGCTTTCTGTTACCTAAGTTGTTGTAATGAAAATGTTTGTGCTCTGGAGTCAATATAAAAAATGCATAATATCCAGGTACTCCCTTATTTTCTCTTTAGTATTTGTGCCTCTTCTTGTTCTGTGAGATTTCACTTATTCTGTAATAATTTAACATTTGTCAGCTCCTCTAAATATTTCTTGTTACTTCTAAACCAGATCTCTTTTTCTTTTATTTCTACCCCATTTTTAAACCCCACCTTCATGTATCCCACTCCCTATCTATAACTTCTGGTGTACTTTCTATCTTCAGTAGTAACTCCCAATTAATTTCCACTACCCGTTCCTTAAATTCTTCTCTTTTTAACAGTTAGGTAGGGAAGCACCAGTGTCTCATCTTTACTTCACTTTACACTTCCATCACTATTGGAGCTACTATGCAATTAATATAAGTACTCCTCTTTTTCTTTGTCCCTGATATTCTACTGAATATCCATCCTACAATCCTTTCTTTATCAAATTCACAAGCCCAGTTCTTTCCAAATGTGTCTCCTATAGCATTGCTATTTGTACTCTACATTTCTTAATATAATTAAATATTTTTTCCTTTTTTCTATACCTGTGAGACCATTCACATTTCAAGATAATATGGAAAGTGTCTCCACTGTGATAAGAAGTTATTATTCCCAACTGTTGTATACGGCAGCTCTTTTAAATGTCTATTTCCAGCTGTTGTGATACATGCAACCACTATTGTGAATTATTTATGATGGTGCAAACATTACCTCAGCACAACTTTACTTGGCTGGACTGTGCATGCATATATAATTATAGGGTTTGTGTTGCATAATTTTCTGAGAATGGCAGGCATGTTTTCATTGTTGTGTTGTTTGACTGATTATTATATCAAAAGTTTTGTCTATGACTGTGGCATTTCATGTAGTGTAATGATACAAAAAATGGATCAAGGCAGAAAAAGTACAACTTAAATAATTATTATAGGGTCAGCAACAGAAATAGCTTAACTGACAGCAAGTTCATGGATTGCAAAGTAGATATAGTAGGATGACTTTGCTTTTTACAATTAATCTACAGATTGCATGGAAATTTGACTATGAATAGCAAGCAGGTGAGAGAATGCTTCATTAGTATATGCTGGGTTACATCATTTCTCATTTGCATCTCATTATGAGTTCATTTGCTTATGATTACTTGTGGCTATTTCTGTTAACAAGTTTCCTCTATGAATCACTGCATTCATTCCCAAACAGAGTAGATCGCTGTAACTCATTCACCCAATGACTAGGAATGCTCTCCTATGGATTATCTATTCTGCAAGTTATAACTGTATTTAGTAGTAACATGGAAGAACACTTAGAAAATCTGAAGCAAGTATAAAAGAGACTTCAGCGAATCCTACATTTCATTACACTGCATAAGGAAAACTGTTCAACTTCAAGTTCGATTTTATGATATTGTTTATTTTCAAAGCACTTAACTCATCGAAGAGAAGCATTGTATCACAATATGAAAATAGTATAATAACGATTATTACAAAGATGGAAAATTATAAGGTGTTACAACTCCATGTATATAAAATATATTAATATTATATACAGTTAACTTGCAATATAAAATCATTGGCCAGAAAAAAAAAACAGACATCAAGTTGAGCGACAGCAGAATTCAGAAACACCTTATTAACAATGTTAACCAAAAGCAAAATGTCAATAATGCCCAAAGAGCAGCTCCATATTGTTCATATCCAACAGTTCATTGGATGATAACTCCAGCAGCAAAACCAGGCATTCAAAAGCCACCCACAACCATTTTTGTAGAAAGGTCATTATGTTTAAACATAAAAAATTACATCACAGACACAGTCTCAACCAAGTGCTGAACACTGGAGAGAACCCACCACTGCCTCCACCGATGTTAAGTAACTGCAACAGTTCGGTCATCAATTCCGTGTGGCTGGCTAAAATACATCAGAGCTACTGAAGCCATTAAAGCATCTAAATGATACATGAATAAAGTAAAACTTGCAGTTCTCACATTAAATGCTAGCAGCAGAGCAAAGGAACAAATTTTAGTGCAAACATTCAAATAGCCAAAGTGCTTGAAGTCCTTGGATATTTAACACCTGTAGGCAGCCACAGTTCTGCCATCTTCAGACATGCTAACAGATGTTAAACTAGATTACCAGTAGGAATGTTTTCATACTTTGTAGTTATAGAAGGAATGCTATACTACCTGCTAACAGCAAAGTACAAATTATTAGAGAATGCATAATTCCACCTACCAAAAAAAGGTATTATCATTTGTTGGTTAACCATTAAAAACACTTTATACCCCATTTTTTTCTGTTCTGTTAGGCCATCTTGCTGATTTACTAAAAGAAAAAGGAAATTCTGTTAAGTGGAGAAAGTTTTGTTCCAAGAGATTTCAACAACTAAAAGATGACATTTGGACAGTTTAGCATCCCTTTTTTGTAATTCCTGTACATTGGATACAGGTTTGTATTGACACTAATGAGGATGGTGTACATTCTCTAATGTGGCACTAATGGCAATGGTGTACATTCTCTAACGTGGCACTAATGACAATGGTGTACATTTTCTAACATGTATCAGTGGGAAGCAGCAAAAGAGAGAAACAATATTTTTCATAGAGCAAGAATGTTTATGCATAAAATGGATGATTGACATTTTACACTTCTTTCAGTAGGGAATGCACATTTACATGATACACAAATCTTAAACCACTGTGAAAGTTCATACATGAGAAAAAAAAATATGCTTCAGATATTATATATACTAATTTTGCAGAAGACAGCAACGGTACACTGAAGCACGACTCAAATTACCATCCAATAAAAGTTAAAAACACATTTATTTATAGGTGAGCACTATCACCACATATCGTGGCTTCATCAGACCGTATACAAACAAAAAAACACATAAAAACAAACAAATTTATATATGTTGCCTCCTCGTCATTAAATTCAAAGTTTACATTCAGCAAATCATTGTATAACATAAACGCCCCTTAATTAAGGAGCGTCACTAATTATTGCCTCATGCAATTTCAAAACAACAACAACAATGAGACTGGCAAACTGCCTTCTCATATGTAGCATCATCATAGTAAAAGATTTACCATAAAAATAATTCTTAATGCAATCGGGCACACATGTCATGTTCAGATCTAAAGTCACACAGCCTCCTCACTTGTACATTACTCCAAAATTTTTTAAATCAATTCATGCAAATTTGCAGTCCAAACCATGTTATTAGATAATAGTGCTTTTAAAAATAATAGCAGCACATCGCTGAAGATAAAAATATATTATATTCTAAACAGAGCGATTGTCTCGCCCTTCAAGAAAGTCATAGATCATATTAAATAAACACCATGCTTGTTCCTTACCAGAATAAAATAAGGTATAAACTACTCCTTATTATAAGCATGGTCATATCACCCGACCAGCACTAATACCAACATCCTTTTAGCAAACCATAGTAGTAAGTGAAGATCTCCCATTTGTTGTACATATCCACTTTTTGTTTATATGATGGCACTTACTCTATCTTGCGCGCAAATGCGCTAGCTAAGTGATGTCATTACACTATATCCATATGTTCAATAGCGGCTATATAAGTCGCTTTTTAAAAGCTACATGCTTTGTTCTACCCAAAACACATTAAATGGGGATATTCAACAAATATTACAAGTTCAAATGGCTTAGATACCCTGAACCTATATAGGTCTAAAATGTTTACCATAAATGTATGCCCTTTTGCATAAATACATATACTAAACATTATATATAGTATAGACATTTCAAATTCTCCTAAAATAGCAAAACATTTGCATTCTATTATAAATTTTTTTTATATAGTAAAAACATAAATTATATATATTTATTTAGGACAGCAGCATGCCTATACTCAATGACTGGCCAAAAAAGTTTAAGCATAACACATTTAAAAAATAATAAAATATAAATAGGCTTATCAGCAGTTTCACCTTGGTTATAAATTCGTACAAATTTAGCTGTAAATATGGTACTCTGTTAACCTAACTGAACCATAGGTGAATTGCTACAACATTTTTTTTTATTATATATAAAAGTGTTTTTTATATTAATATTCAAGAAATTTTAAAGGTCCTATATATCACATATACGTGTGTCTAATATACCTATATATCAAATCAGTATTATGTATAGATGTTACAACCATTTATAGCTAACTATAAACATATCAAGGCCAGTAATTACATATACACAAAATACTAATTTTGTGTTCTTGCACTCCAAGGTATCTTCTACAGTGACTTAGAAGGAAAATAATTCTGCCACCCTCTGGCAAGAAGTATAGTCTTACCACTGAAAACAACATCTGATATTGCAGGGAGGGGTAAAATGAAAAAAAAAATACCAAGACATTAACTGCGGCATTACATTTTATTTCAAATTTTAAAAAGTTACACTTTTCATTGGGCATGTTAGCACTTTGCAGCTTTTTCCTATTTAACAGCTTTGAGAAGGCAGAAAGTACATTGAGGCTAATAAAACTTTTAGTAAAGAACTTACTGATCAAGCTAAAAGCTGTTTGTGCAAACCCAAAAGGTAAAAGTGGTGAATTTTCTCCATGCACACATGCATTTCTAGTGAAACCAGCAATCTAGAAAATAAAGCAAAAATATGAGTTTACTGAAATTTCACCTGTGTTCTTTTCTTGGGTGGGAGGGCGGTATTGCTTACCAGAGGCATCTTTTGTACCTTTTTCACATTACGTTTAAAATGACACATTTAAAACCATTTCTCTAGGTTTGAAATATCCTTTCCCATTCTTTTTAGACTTTATTATGTAGTTACCCTGTTGCATAGTATGTGTGGAGAAAAATAAAATCAGTAAAAAGGCTTTAACTTATAGATTAAAACAAAAATAAAAAAGCAAATAGGAGTATTATATTTCTGGCACATTCAACACTTTCAAAAAAGTGATAACTGAACCCACTGCCCCTCTGTAAAACTGTAGCAAGATGGAAATGGGTATTATAAGAGGATGACGGAATAATTAATACTTGAAGAAAAATTAAATGTAAATATTTTTAGTTACTTAGTATATGGTACTATGAAGGAAATTGTATATTCAATTTAGAAAATGGCAGCATGGAGGAAGGCGCAAGATCATTCCATGGTTACATACGATGTAACTGTAGAAACATACATTTTGAAGGCAGATAAGGACTGTTGGGTCAATCTAGTTTATTTCTCTAAGCTTTACAAAAGCAGCAAATATTACCTAACCAACCTTTGTTTCTTTCAACAAAGCATAAGAATTGCTTTATGTTTTTCTGTGTCTATTTTTAATATTAGCACTACTTCACAAATGACATTCCAATCATCTGCCACCTTTTCTGTGAAAAAAAAATGATTACTTGCATCTCCTTTGGACATTGCCTTCATCTTCCTTTATTGTGAAAAAGTGTACCTCTAGGACTTGAATCATTTGAAATGCTTACATGGCTCTGTCTTATAGCCACCATTTCTCTTTGTCTGTTTGTTTGTTCAAAGACTGAATGTACACATTAACAACTAATAGCTCTTATGTGACAGCTGGTGAGGACTGAACACATTTTGTTGCCTACTCCAAGTTCTCCATACTGCTTTGTCCTATCTACATGCTAGAACATTATACAGTATCTCACATGAGGTCATATCAGCTGTCTGTCTGACAGGTAATAATTTCATTAATTTCTACTGGTGACGTATGCATGTCACTTCTGCACTTCCTGCCTTCTATACCCCTCTATAACACTGCTTGCTTTCTTTTAAATAATCTGAAGTAACTTTCCCAATGTATCTTTCAACTTTTGTTACTGCTTTCAACTGTTCAATTTTCTGGAAGGTTATTGCTTACAAGAGGCATCGTTTTTTTTTGCATTTAATTTAAAATTACATATTTTAAACAATTCTTCTAGCCTTGCCACACCCTTTCCATCCTTTCTGTACTTTGTCATGTATCAACCTTGTTGTATAGCTTGTGTCATTAGCAAAAAGGTATATATTTATTTCCATATTTGTACTGTCATTCATATTACCAATTATCTGTCATGTACTATTAAAATAAGACTATGTCAAACATTAACTACATCAGAAATAAAATGATGGGCATATTCAGAACAATTTCTCTAACATACACATAGCTTTGGCCTTCTTAGCGAAATATTTGAACTGGTATTCGAGCTCTAAAATAAATTCTGAAGCAAGTAAAGCAGTATTGTGGAATATTATTTCTTTTATTGTCTTACTTACCTTATACAAGTGGACCAGAACAGAATAATTAGACACTGATAATAGTTCTAATTGCAATTGTTTTTTTTTTTTTTTTTTTTTTTTTGGCAATGGGTAAACCTCCCCATAACTTTAGTGTCTCTTTAAGGACAGTTCTTTTGTTTTCTCTGTCTGTTAATATGACTGAATCTATAATATTCTTAAAAACTATGATCTGTAGCAAATATTTTATACTTTCTGTGCTGGAGCATACGGACAAATATCTAAAAAAAGCTGCAATATTTTGTAATAAAAGTAGAGAAAATCTGAAGGAAAAGAGTTACTTGCGGGGCCATTTTTTAGAAGCATTTTTGACATTTTTAAAAGCGTGTATTTAACCCTATGTTGGTCTTTCAGTTTGATATTTTTTTTAGTAAAAAGGCAACTTAAAAACATTAATGTTTTAAAAATGTTCTCACTGAGAAGTGGTTATTGTAATGATATGAAATGCAAACTAACCTTAATATAGATGCAGTTGATTTTTACTGGGTTTTACTAGCATGGAAACATTTCCTTCCCCTTGGAAGGAATATTACTTCACATTCTTTGAAAGCTCAATACAAGCATGGACCAGACCCCATAAGTGCCTTTTTTGAGAAGGGGCAACCCAGTAGCACTGTCTGATTAGTTGACTTCCTCAGACTCAGACAATATACATGTTGAAATGGAATGAATTAAATCCAGGATTAAAACTTAAAGCTTGAATATCGTAGACCTCTTTTATGTAATTCCAGTCTTTACAAAAATATGGAAAAGATTTTTTTGCAGCTTTACTCCTTTTAATTGCTCAGGGGATACATTTTCAAGGCACCATCTGTGGGACCCCACTTTATGAGCTGTTTCTTTGTCATTATACCCCTCCATTATGAAACAATTGCCAGTGAGATTCCTATGTGTGTGCTGGCAATAATTCAGTAGTGCTGGGAGATTTCTCCCCTCTTCAAGTTGGTGCGATCATAGAATTGGTATACATACATTAGCGGTGCAGTGGAGTGCTTGTTACCAGCAAAATATGGTTAAAGTTTTTTTGTTTTGTTTTTTTTTTGCCATTCTGTTTCCGTAATTATTTTTAGGCATTTCATCTCAGTGATATTGGGAAAGTCAATGTTTCATAGTAGAACCCACTTGCCCTTTTGGTTCATGCCCCACAATGGGCATGCTCCTCAATAGGAGAGAAGTAATATGTATACAATACACTGCCTTCATGCCTTACTGCTTGTTTCCTTTTTAATTGAGTGCACGTTCCTCAGCCTGACCCAGTGCTTTCTTGACTCTATTTTCTACTTCTTTCTGTATTAACTAGCATTGTTGCCTTCCTCCTGTGTTTATTTACATTTCCAAATTGTTGTTCAGTGTTCCCTACCTTTTGATGTCACCTCATTGCATATTTGTTTAACACCGAGGTTTTTTTGTGCTCTTGTCTGATGTTTATGGATCTCCACCTGTTCAGTTACTCTATCTTAATATATGTTTGTTAGAGCTTTCCTGATACACTGTATCATTTTGTCAAATATATTTTTCAAGTGACTTGCCTCATGAGCTCCTATCGACAGTGACAGAAACCAGTAAGAAAACAGAAAATACCTCATTAAAAAATACAGTTAAATAAATAAAATAAGAAGAAGATAGTAAATTATTAAAGTGGACAAAATGGTTTATCACTGACATATAACATGGGCAGCGAAAGAGACTATATTGTTGGGAAAGATTCAGGGAGGAAGAAAGAGATACTAAAGTGGTAAACTTGCAGAGAAGAAAACTAGAAAAGGAAAGAAGCTTAAAAAACAGTAATTATTGTTTGGGAATAAGAAGGGGTTGGGTACATTTCTTTAGCTCAGCAAATTATTTTTGAATTTAATCCAGTGAAAATATTCACAGGTGAGAAACATAGAAGCAAACGTGAAAAATATAGCACTAGAAAACAAACACAAAACATGTTCAGGGATAAAGATATGGAAATCAAGCCAATGTTTACTTGCTAAATAATTGTCTCTTGGTGTGATATCCTGAAACAGAATATCAAAATTAAACAAACCTCTAACTGCCTAGAATTGACCTTCATTTAATTTCTTTGTAGTATTTTCCTGATAGATAGATAGATAGATAGATAGATAGATAGATAGATAGATAGATAGATAGATAGATAGATAGATACTACGTATGGTAGACTGTACTTTTCGTGACCTTCACTCATATGTAAATAGATACCAAGCAATCTATATAAAATAACTGGATAAACGGCAATCTGTTATCATGCCATATATGTTTAGATTTGTTTTGTAAGGTACAATGGATCTACTGAGGTGGGCATATGACATCTGTGACTCACAGACAACTTAGATACTACACTGATACAACAAAGGTCATCATTTTTTTTTCTTTTTTTTTTTTTTAAGATTAACAGCTTCTTTTCCACAATAGAAACACAACATCCTTGCTCCAGAGCAGATTGTATCCAAATACTAGTTTGCCATTTTAAGAAAACACAGCAGACCTCTAATTAGGCCAATTAGAAATCACTGCACTAGAGCAGATTCCACAGTTGCTGCTTTCTTTAAAATGACCTGCACACACCATTTGTGAAGCTGTAACTTGAAAGACTGCCTACAAAGCTAGAAAACATTAAAACAGAATGCCCACTCCAGGGGGCTGAGCTGCATTTCAGCGGGCAGTCCTGTAAGGTATTCTATACCGAGTGTCTACAACAATATTTCCTCATTTGGTTGGAATTCTGGCTGCTCAACTTTGACACTGATAGAAGAATCCTGTTTGAAGTAAGGAGGTATGACTGTGTGAGAAAGTCACTGTAACATCTTGGGAGGGGGTAAAAGAGAGAGAGAGAGAGAGAGAGAGACAAACAATGCTGTGGCAGATTATACATAACTACATTACTTCCTAAAGTGTCTCTACTTCAGTGGTTTAGATTTGTCAGGTTTGTTGCTAACATTTGGGGCCAATTGTTTTTATTTCAAGTAGATGGCATGAGGTGGTATTGGCTTATATATAATTGCTTGTACCGGTGAAAAACAATGATTGTACAAGCGTAAAACAATTGTCAGCTTATGCCATGGAAACATTCATCTGTGAAAACAGGCAAAAGGATGATTGACAGTGGTAAGAAGTGCAGCTCTTCTGTGGTGGGTGTGGTATTTGTTGTTTGTGTGTGTGTGTGTGTGTGTGTGTGTGTGTGTGTGTGTGTGTGTGTGTGTGTGTGTGTGTGTGTGTGTGTTTAAATGGGCTCAGAAAATGAAGCAGCTTGGTTTGCTGGTAAAGAGGTATGTAAAATATGTTTAATGCACAAATAAAGTAAATCCCATTAAAATGGCCCCAGAACAAAAAAAAACTGCTAAAATACATGCTGGGTTACTTCATAAGCATGCTTGGAAGATATTCAAGATATTCACAAGATATTTACCTACTGGGCTCAGCGTCTATATCAGGACAGCGAACGCTAAAAATAGTGAACGCTATTCTGTCGAACTATTAAGTTCGAAAGCCAAAAATGTCAAAGTCACGGATCAGTGAATTTTTTCCCAGGGAAAAAATTCACTGATCCAAAAAAATATATATATATAAACAAAATAAAGTGCGGGGGTTTCGCCCCCACACACCCCCAACTTAAATATACCAACTCTGAGATCGCACCACAGTGGAGAAAACAGAGAAGTCCCGAGAACGGCCTGGTGATTTTTTTCCCTGGAAATAAAAATCGCTGTTCCGTGACTTCCAACAATCTTAGCTTTCGAACTTTACAGTTCGACAGAAGAGCATTCGTTATTTTCAGCATTCGCTCTTCTGATAGAGAACCTTTGCTCATATATGCCTGATTTGAGTGTGCTATGCTTGTGTATATGGTTATGTATGCATGTATGTATATAAATATATGGGTGCATGGTAACATGCTGAAAAGAAATATACTGAAATTCATAGTACTAAAGGTGCAATGCTTAAATATTAAAACATTGAAATCAAACTACCTATTCTCCCACGTGTAGAGAACTGGACTTGACCTCCCAGCCCCATGTTAGCACTTCCAAGTTGCTAAGGTTCCACAGGATTAGTGGTTATAAAGTTGCATGAAAGTATGGAGGGAAATGTTGTAGTCAGAAAACTGGGAGAGTAAAAGTTAGGTAGTGTGGTGACAGGTTCAGGAAGGAGAGTTGGCAAGGTAGTTTTTCAATTCTTTTTTGAAAACGAACGAAGATGGGATAGATTGTATGTTACTTGGGAGTTTATTCCAAATTTGTGATATAGAGCATTTGTAAAGTAGTCTGCCAATAGTTTTATTAGGCCTGTAGGTGTTAAGTAGCAATTGGTCAACACTTTGGGGAGATCTTACAGGTTCATAAAGGGATAGGAGGGTGGACAGGGAGGGTTAGTCTGCAGGTTTATAAAGTAGGGAATGGGCCATCTGTAGCTGTAAAAGTTGGAGTAGCTGAGGGAATTCAAGCCACTGCAGCTGTTTAAGGGGAAGGCAGTGAAGTGATTTGTAAGGGAGATTACAGGCAAATCTGGCTATCTGGTTGTAAGTTTGTTCAAGTTTGGCTAAAAGGTTTGCTTGGAGGTGGGTAAAAATAGAGGAAGCGTAGAGAAGGCAGGGGAGGAGATGGGCTTGGGCAAGTTAAATCCTTGAGGTGATGGATAGGAATTTTCTGTGTCTATACAGGAAACCAAGTTTTTGATTGGTCATTTTGATGGATTGTTGGATATGGAGGTCAAATTTCAGTTGGCTGTCGAGTGTGATTCCTAGAAGTTTGGTATGGGAGTCAGTGTGAATGATGGTGTTGTCTAGGGAAGAGAGACTGAAGGAAGTTTTAAGGCTGGACATAGATTTTTGGAAGGAAAGGAAGAAGCTTAGTTTTCTCTGGGTTAAAGATGAGTTAGTTATTGATTAACCAGTGCTCAATGGTGTTAAAAGAAGTCTGTGTGAGGGAGTGAAGGTCAGTAGGGCTGGAAGAGCGGGTGATAAGAATAGAATGGTCGGCATATTGGATTAGTGATGTGGAGCTGGAGGCAGAGTGACGATTGTTAGTAAAAATACTGTAGAGAAGGGGACCCAGAATGGATCCTTGGGGGACACCTGCCTGGATAGGTAAGAAGGGCAAGCAGGAAGTCTGCCACCTAACAGATTGTTTTCTGTTGTTAAGATAGCTATAGAACAAGAGAATGGAGGAAGTGGAGAGCTTTAGTTCAGTTAGTTTAGAGAGGAGTTTAGGATGGGAGACGGTGTCGAAGGCTTTGGAGAGGTCAAGGAAGAGGCATGACACCAGTTTATTGTTATCTCTTGCCTGTGCTTAGTCTGGGTGAAAGATAAAAGGGCTGTGATGAGGTCTAAAGCCATGTTGAGAGGGGGTAAAGAGGTTTTCATGAAGTAGATAGGCAAGACGTTGTCTGTGAATGCATTTCTCTAGAATTTTTGAGAGGGGGAGAGGATGGCTATCAGTCGGTAAGTGGAAGGGTCGGTGAAGTTGCCTCCTTTGTGAAGTGGAATTGTATAAAAGGATTTCCAGATTTCAGGGACAGACGATTCTTTGATAGAATGGTTAGTAAGGATTGAGATGGGATATGATATAGAATTGTCTGCAGGTTTGAGAATTTGGGGGGGTAGGTTGTGGAAGGTGGGAGAGCATGGTTTAAGTTTCTGCAAAAGGGATTTTATATAGGCAGTGGAAACAGGTTTCAGGGAAAAGGCTGACTGGAGGCATATTGTAGAGGGGGTTGGGGGTTGTTTTTGGTTGTTGGGGGAGTTAGTTTACAGATAGAGTCTATGAAATGATTGTTTAAAACAATTAATATTGGACCTCTCCCATAAAAAGAGCATGTGTTGCAATGGTGCATCATTAATAAAATAGGTTTACTTATGACTAAACAGTTGCAGTTTGTTCACTTTTTAAAAGTAAATTGCTGGCCATATACATACTACATATCAGAGGTGTGTTTAAGTGCATAATTGTTTCATTGCTGATTAAAAATCATTGTACATAAATTCACTATCATTTTATGTTTTATCTGGTCTCTCTTAGAGTATATAAATGTCATCATTTTAAGTGCAAAACAAAATTTCAAAACTTGCATGGGCCTCCCTGGTTGCTTCTCAGGGAAGCTAACCTTAATTTTTGAGGAAACACTGGTCCAAGAGAGTATCACAGCACTTCAGTGTCAAGACCAGTGTTCCATTTAGCAGAATGTGTGTGTGTGTGTGTGTGTGTGTGTGTGTGTGTGTGTGTGTGTGTGTGTGTGTGTGTGTGTGTGTGTGTGTGTGTGTGTGTGTGTGTGTGCGCGCGCGCGCATGTGTGCATGTATATACAAAATGCTCTGCATGACTAAAAAAGGCAATGACTGTAGCATAACAAGAAAGGCCACAGAAAGTGTGACCAAAAAATAGAACTGTGGTGATTCAAATTGTTATTTTTTTCTGCAAGTACTATTCTTTAAATTTAGTTCCATGTTTAACTTTATCATTGCTAACTTTTGGTTAACACA
This sequence comes from Protopterus annectens, assembly GCF_019279795.1. NCBI lineage: Eukaryota > Metazoa > Chordata > Ceratodontiformes > Protopteridae > Protopterus > Protopterus annectens. The sequence goes on from NC_056743.1 coordinate 1,021,020,161, forward strand.
CGGAATTACTGGTTCATAAAAATGGAACATGAAACAATTAAATAGTGTGGAGCAAGAGACAGGCTGTACTATGAAGTTCTCTGTCCTTGGAGTCATTTAGTGTATTTTCTGATTTTATTTTCTGCAATTAAAAATTATATGCTTTGAAATGCCCAGTTTGAAATTTCATGAAATATTCCAAGCAGCTGATGAGTTCTACAACTCTGTCTTAATGACAGCGTGGTGATGCAAAACAGAAACCAAAAAGTTGGCAGGGTGTCAGATACAAGTAATTACCTTTGCTGACAGGTGTGGATATATGAGTACATCTGCTTTCAGCTTTACGTAGTTCCCTTTTTCTACTGGAGTTTCAGGTGCCACTTCCTAATTGCAGTTCATTTTCTAATACGTAGAGCAGTTTGTGATTTGCTTTCTATGATCCTAGAATAGCTTTTGGTACTGTCATCCCTGATGCTAGTGTATTTTCACTACTTCCCTGATCACAGCACAGCTTCTTGGATCTATAATGAAACATTATGTCTCCCATAGCTGAGACTCAAAACATCACAGATAACGAATCTTTAGTGCAACACAGCACACAAAATACCTAAGATGTGCAATAAACTGCATAATACTTTAAAATCACCGTTTTTGTGTGGGGGGGGGGGGGTGGGGGGCTGAATCACCCTGCAATCCCAATGTGGATACTCTTCTCCCACTCCCCCAGACTCTAAACATACTGCTTCTGACATGGCACAATCGTGGAGGAAAGGAAAAAGTTTAAAAACACAATCTCAGTGTTTCCCTTTTCTCCGAGTTGTGCAATGTCCATCATGCTCGTATCTTGCCAGCATAATTAGTTAATCTAAATATGATGACACGGAGTATCAACAATATGGACTGTGACAAACTGTAGCTCCCCCATTTTCCAGTACCTGTCCTTGATGATAATGTAGTTCCTAGTATCAAACCCTGATTAGTGTTGGCACCCAGTCTCTGACACTGATGCAGTTTTTGGTAGCCCTCCCTGAGCCACTGCAGATTCTGGAACCATTGTCTTAATTACAATATCCCTCCCTGATGACAATGCAACTCTTTCTTCAAAATGTGCTCTCTGGAGAACTAAAACAAATGGACTGTTAATTGGTAACATCAAATGACTGGCCTAATTTTCCATCTGTCAAGCTTCCTCAGCACAAGATGATATATGTCTTGTGGTGGCGTACCACAAACATCAGATAACATGCACTGCTGTGTAAAGCTCACAGTATCTCATGTCATCTACACTTATTGTTGCCACCTCAAAACATTGTTTGATAAGCTGCATTTTCTGTCATAAGTAGTTCATCAGCCTTTTCAGACTACTTTCCATTTAATAGGTATAATAACTAAACTGTTTCTATTTTTTCATATTTGAAAGACTGGTTACTTTAAAACACTTATGACTCTCCCTGACAAATGCATTACTAAATCTCTATATGAACAAATTTCCTTAAACAGCTTTCATTTATAGTGTGCTTTTGTTTTATGGCAGCACAAGTTACAGATAATGTTGAAAAATGTTGTAGATGTAATAAAACTGTAAAAAGCAGGAAGCTGAAAGCTTTACAGATACACCTATTTACAAATAATAATAATAATAATAATAATAATAATAATAATAATAAAACTGAAAAAAGTGGAGACTCCAAAAATAGTTCCCCTTCTTCTGGCTTTTCCTGGTTAGGGGTCACCACAGCGGATCACCTGTCTGCTCATGATTGGCAGTGGAGTTTTACAGTGTCGAGTTGCCAGCCAGGTGCCCAACCTTCCACAGAAAGCACACACATGCATGCACTCACACCTAGGCTAATTTAGAATGTCCACCTCCACCTACAGCATGTCTTTGAGATGTGGGAGGAAACCGGATCACCTGGAGAAAATCCACATGACCACAGGGAGGACATGCAGATTCTGCACAGAAGACACCCAAGCTGAGGATTGAACCAGAGAACCTCTTGCTGTGAGGTGGCAACACTAACCGCTGCACCACTGTGGCCTCCTGTGAAAATAGTTCCCCTAAATGTTACAAAAATAAAAGGATCCAAAAGAAAAGGCAGTTAAAGTAGAGATATAGAGAAGGAGAAACAAAAAAGGGTTCCTTTTTCATCATGCTCAAATTGTGAAATGGACTTAAATTCTTCCAGAATACGAAACACAACTTTTTACAAGGGGTAGTCATGAATCATCAGTATCTTTAATTAATTAGGGCTAAAAAATTATGTTTTCCTTCTCTGATCAAGCTTGCTAAAACAAAAAAAAAAGAAAAGAAAAAACTGAAAAGTGAATGAGACAATCCTATTTACCATCATCAAAGAGGCCTTTGTCAGTAGGGTAACTAATATCAGTTCAAGCATCAGAAGATACTATTCAAGATTTTATGAAGAATACATGAAGACAGTGAAAGAGCCTACATGATGACAGCTTCAGTGAACATCAGCTTCTCTTCCAACAGCCTCATCAACTATGTAGGTCTTTCAGCAAATGTCTCTTGAAACATTTATAATCATCTGGAGTAATTCCCCAAACTGGCTCTATTCTGTCCGCATCTAGAAGAAGGAGATAACGTTTCTCGTCTCCATTTTTTGGAAGGAGGACTTGGCATACCAGAGAATGACTCACCTTTTGGTCCCGATGGAGATGGAGGTGATCAGCACCCCCTTTTGCCTAGTTTCCTTCCTTCTGCTTATTTAGTATTTTAATGCTGTAAACTAAACTGCACTGTTTGCACTGCTTTTGTCTGCCTTACTGTGCCTGTTAAATCATATTTTGTTGCTGTTTTCACTGTTTGCAAAGCTTTTTTTTTTGCTATTTTCACTGATTGCATAGTAATTGTTATTACTTTTCACTGTTTGCAACTCATCTGTTGTTTCTTCTGTTTTCCTGCCAAGCAGTGTTTTAAATAACTTATTTTTCTGCTGCTTAAAACATTTTTAGTGTCACACTGCTGTTTAAAAATTTTTTAGTGTTTTCCATCTAAATTAGTGCAGTTGAGGAATAGTCCAGATACAGGTGTGCTGCATATGGGTCTGTTTGTAATGGCTGTTGTATTCTGAGCACATTTTCCAAGCCATCTTTGATTGGAAGGGGCCCTTCTGCACCCTTGTAAGAGGAACGTGCTGGTTGGAACCTGTCTGGTGAAGAGCGATTGATCTAGGGCTTAGAGTAAGCACCCTCATTGGTTCTTTTGATTATTTTAAGTGTTTTTTTTTTTTTAAAGTTTTTAGCTTTTGGTATTTAGGCCTCATGTTTGAGCAGGTTTCTGCATATTTGCACATCACACAGCATTGCAGCTCAGTTGTGCGCCATAGCCAGACAGATCATTTTGACAAGTTTTCCCTTAGAAACAGCCATACTACACTAGTGCATTACTCATCCTTAGTACATTTCCAGTCTAAGAAGTATTGCTAGTGAGCTGTGACCTATTAAACCACCAGCCAAAAACCCCGTCAGAAATACCCATCTACAGAGCACCTCCTAGATCAGTCCTGAAAGCACCCCCTTTGTGATAACAGTTCTTCAAACCTAGTATTATAAGCAGCTGGACTATCCCTGTTTCTCCTGCCAGCCTTGTTGATGTGAGTCTCCTGATGCAGTGTAGCACGTGCCTCATCTACACTGACAACCGTCTACTAATAACTCACTCTAGTACAGAGTGTGAGAGATGTATCTACCCAAAGAATCTTGAATCCCTGCTCTCAAGCACTCGAAACAGTAACACTGAAGAGGTTGTTAACTCACCTACCACTACTCATGCACATATTATGCCTACTCATACACATAGTACGCATCCAACACACAAATCAACTTATGTGGAGGTTCTCTCAAAAAACTTACTGAAACACTAGAGACCTCCAAAACACAAGACTGCTACAACTAACACAGTTCTGAAAGCACCCATGACACATAGCAACACCAGTATCTCTCCTACCGAGCCCTCAAGGTGTAAGACGCTTGTCATTGAAGACTCCATAGTGAGACACATGGATGTCCCATTCAGTTAGATAAGGAGAAAGTCACAGTCAAGTGCCTGTCCAGTGCCAGGATTCATCAGATCACACATGCACTCAGGTCTCTTGGCAGCAACTACCATTATGTATCTGTCATAGCTCATGTTGGAGTGAATGACCTGAGGCATACCACACTAGACTATATGAAGAGAGACATGATTGAACTCTCTGAGTATGTGTCCCAGGCAAGTATGTCCCTTGCCTTGAGCAGCACATTATCCTCACCTACAATGATGCCACAGTATAAACAAAAAATGATCAATTTCAATAACTGGCTTATTATTTATTTATTTATTATTTATTTATTTCCAGTTTAATTACCGGGGAAGTCCACTGGGCCCAGAGAGTCTGTTTTCAGTGGAGGCCTGGGGAGAAAAGCTCCATGAAACAGATTACAGTAAAGATAGCAGTCCAATAAAGATAAAAGTACAAGTACAAATATATATCAAATAATACAAAGCGTGAGCAATATTGCCCATAGTGGAAAAATATCGTGCAGATACATTTTAATAAATTTACACAGTTAAAGTCAAAAGCTATTTACAAGGCTTAGTTTTTGGTGTCATTCAAAAGGGATCCAGTTTCTGTCAGCTTGAGATGACATAGTCAGCAAACCTCACTGCTTTGCCAGAGATGGTTTGCACCTGGCACCAGTAGAAATTCGGCTGCTGCCAAAGGCCCTTGACTCCCCCATAGTGCCTTTTTTAGGCAAGGTCTCAAAAAACAAAATTGCCAACATGAAAATTGCCAATCCTAACAAAATAAGGGCTATGCTGCTAAACGCTAGGAGCCTAAAACAAAAACTGCACAGCCTGGATGCACTCCTATCACTGGAAGATGTAGATGTCTGTGCAGTCACAGAAACCTGGTTCAAGGCCCAGAGAGTACCCCTGCCTTGCAGTGCTACAATGCCTTCCACACCTTCAGACTGCAAAGCGAACATGTGAGAACCAAAGGATTAGTTAGACAGGACAACTCCATGGAGTTACTCCAAGTTCGGATTACTGTGGGTAAGACCCCCATTCAAGTCATAGCTAGTTATAGATCCCCCTCCATGAATCATGAAGCGCATGAGGTCTACTTGGCCAAACTGGAGTCAATCCAGATATTGTCAAACACTCTGGTCATGGGAAATTTTAATTATCCCACCATCAACTGGGAAACCTACTCTAGCCCTAACTCACTAGCACAAAAGTTTCTTGACTTTGTTAACACAAATGTCCTGGAACAAATTGTTCAGACCAAAACAAGAGGAACAAACGTACTAGATCTGGTCCTCACTAACATGACAAACAGATAAACCATTGCAACTAACAGACCCTCATTAGTTAAATCTGTCTGCAAATCATTTGCCTTAATACCTCTCAACTGTACAGATTTCCACAGAATGTCCAGATTTTTGCCTCACATTTTTTTATCCATTTTTTATAAAATTGTGTTTTTTATGGCAAATTAGTGACAAATATTTATTTATTTATTTACTATTTATTTATTATTTGTTAACTGGGAAAGTCCGACTTGGAATGAGCCAATTTTCAGTGGCCTGGGGAAAAATGCTCTAAATGCATGTCTTTGTAATGTAGGAGGAAACCGAAGCACCCATAGGAAACCCACACAAACACAGGGATGACATGCAGACTCCGCACAGAAGGCACCCCAGCCAAGAGGCGACAATGCTACCATTGCACCACTGCACCATTCTAAAATGAGACAATGCATTGGCTGGGAAATGAACCAGGGTCCGCTGCCTGGAAGGCAAGAATTCTACCACTGAACCACCAATGCGAATCTTTAAAGATTGAAGTTAGAAATTTCATGCTAATGCAAAACTTGTTATTCTATTGACTTTTTAAGTTTGTAAAAGCAATATTTAAAAATTGTCCCTATTTTTGGGCCTTTGTCTCCCTTTTATTTATGGCTTATTTTGATTTCTTGCTCTAAGAAGTTAAGAGGTATAGCTGCCTTTGCACTGGCACTAACACCAGAACTCACAAAGGGTAAAGTCAGACTAAAAAACTTCAGCAAGACAAACCCTTCTTCCAGCTGCAAGGGGTAACTACACCAAAGCATACACAAAAGCCCTGTACAATCACTTGTATAAGTGTAGAGACTCGGCTGTTCCAAAAAGAATCCAAGCCAGAGCCCCAAGTAAAAACAAGCCGCCCTGGTGGACATCCATTATCAACAAACTTTACAACAAATGCAAAAATTTACTGTCTAAGGAAACTAAGGCGAGGCCCCAACAATGGAAAATCACCCTCCTCAGCCTCAACAAGCAAATAAGACAATATGTCAAATCCTCTAAGGGTAACCATGAGAAAAACTTAGCAATCACAGCTAAGGATAACCATAAGACCTTTTACAGCTATGTATGCAGCTTAAAAGGTAGGACCCAAACATCTGCCGAACTAGTAATTAATGGTATAACACACACCAATCCCGCAGAAAAGTAAAAAGTGATTGCTGAACAATGAATCCGGTTTAACAAACAAAGCAGGAATAATGCAGAAGTAGAAAAACTGGAACCATGGCTAAAGTTAAAAGCAGCTTTAATAATAAAATGTTAAAATCACTCTTCTGCAAAATCCAAAAGTTAAGTACAAGAAGTTAAAAACAACTTGTGAGCAGTATACGGCTTGTACTTAACTTTTGGACTTTTAGCTGTGGTTCTGTTTTTTTCTACACTGATCCTGCAGAGATAGCAAACCTGCTGGTGGACAGATTTTGTGAAAAATTCGCTCCCTTACCCCCTCCAAACTTATCACAAACCTTAACCCCAACCCTCCCCACCCTACATATCTGATGAGCAGGTCAGTAAAGCCTTGTCTAAGGCAGAAAACACAGCCTCTCTGGGGCCAGATGGCATCCAGGCTGTCTTCTAAACAAAGTAAAATATAAACTAGCATTACCATTAAGTACCTTTTTCAATCACAGCCTAACCACAGGCTATATCCCTGTTGAATTGAGAGCAGCAACAGTTATTCCCCTCCACAAAGGTGGCTTAGCAGCAGAACTGGGGAATTAAAGACCCATAAGTCTGACGAGCCTCATTTGTAAGGGGATGGAATATATCATCATGGACCTCATAAATAAAGACATACGTGCCCTCCAAACCCTGGATCTGACCCAATTCTGCTTTGTCAAGGGCAGATCTTGCCTGTTAAACCTGGTAGATTTCTTCATAAATGTGAATAGGGCCATTGACGAGGACAAATCTGTTCAGACAGCATACCACAATTTGACCAAGGCCTTCAACACAATCCCACACTCAAGCATTACCAATAAACTTAGCAAACTGAATGTAAACCCCTTTGTTGTAAGATGGGTTGCCAACTGGCTCACAAACCAGTCACACGCTATCAAAGTGGGTGACTCCACATCAACCAGCAGATATGTCACCAGCAGGGCACCACAAGGGTCATTGCTGGGCCCCCTACTGTTTCATATAAACTTCTCAGAAGTTCAGGCCAAAACTAAGGGCTATGTTTGAGCAAGTTTGCAGATGACTGCAAACTGCGTGCAATTATTGAATCCCCAAATGATATCAGTATATTTCAGTATGGTCTTAAGCAGACCAACAACTGGTGTCTTAGTCATGGTCTCAAACTAATTGCAAAGAAATGCATCAAAAACATTGTCCTTTCACACTATCAAATTAACAGCAATACCCTATGTACCTATGAAGTGGTAAGAGCTCTGTGATCACAAGTGGACTGTGACCTTAACTTTGACCACCATGTGTCTACTATAGTAAGGAAGGCTTTCTACTTAGCATACTTGATTAGCAAAGGCATCGCCTGTAGAGGAAAGGAGATTATAACCTCTCTATACTCATCACTAATCTGGGGCATAATTGAGTATAACCCCCCCCCCCTTTGGGCATGTACAGTACAAAGCAGCTACAGCAATTGGAGAGAACTCAGAGGTTTCCAATAAAAATGATCAAGGGACTCCGGCATGTGCCTTACACAGACCAACTAAAGTCCCTGTCACTATACTCAGTATCATATAGACTTCTTAGGGGAGACTTATGCCTGGCTTACAAAGCAATCTCCGACCCAAACCTAATGAACTTGCTGCACATCTGTAAATCAAAAAGGACTAGAGCTGCCCATTTCAGGCACCTTTATATGGCCTGTGACTTGAATATGACATGCTGGAGGGACATATTTGTCTCCCAGTGACTGCCACCTCTTTGAAATAGACTGCCAATTCATGTGAAGCAGAGCACCTCTATGGCACTGTTCAAAAGGAACCTGGACGAGTAGATAGGGCACAGTAAATTCTTACCGAGGATAATGGCCACAACCCTCCTGGACATGGGCAGTCATTGCTAAATACAATCCTGGGTATTGGCTAGAGTATCATTGGTATTACATTGGGATAAAATGGCCAGGCTAGAAATGACCTCCATGTTGATAGCCTAGTAACCTGCTTTGATCTTAAGATATCACTTTAGTTACTTTGTGAATCTGATGAAAGGATATTGACTCCAAGAATACTTCTTATTCTGAAAGCAGGAACCATAAGTTATACAAAACTGTCTGACTGTATGTCTAGGCTAAACTCTCTTAACTGCTTCCTTCCAAAATATTCTACAAGCTATCAATAGGGTTCCTGTATTGACTAGTAGCTGCCAAAACAACAAACAATCTTTACAGATCCCCATTTGATAGGCCTGTTTAAAATCATTAAGCTGACCCAGCAGTTTGATTCCCTTCATTCCATTGATCCAGGAGGAATACACTTTCAATTCTACCCTTCCTCTGCTGATGGCTCTAGGCTGATGGAAGGACTGATGAGAAGAGTTTTTACATCAAGCAATTTACTTGTTAGAGTAATGAGTTATATAACTCAAATGACATGGTGTCAAAACTCTGTTCTACAGCAGGAAACAGATACAAGTCAGGATTTAGTAAACTGAAATAATAAGAATAAAGCCTTAAAGTTAAATACAGTTGCAGACAAGGTAACCAGATGCAGTATGAACTGTGTGGGACGCAATGACCAAGTCTCACTGAGGTCTGGAACTGTATTTTTGACAGTAAGAAGGCATATGATATTAAGAATCTTAACTTTTTTGTTAGGGATATAAAGACAGAAATTACAGACACCAATAATCAATAATGAGTCTCCTTTATTCAACCCATTGAAGAGCTGCTTAAATATCTAGAAAGGAAAATAAATAAAGCTAGCAGAAATTAACATGTCTGTGTTCCTGTACTTTGCATTTTATGTGTTGTAGCTTTTATGTAACTTTGTTTACTCAAGAAAAATCCATAAAGCTCCATGTTCAGAACCAATACCACATGCACCTACTTATTAGTCCATCCAAAGGAAAAAAAAAAACAACAGAACCATACTGGAGACCTATACTGAACCTATTCTATATAAATCAGCATGAACTGCTAAAAAAGGTGTCGCTGTTCATATTAAGAAGTGTATTTTCAATGATAAAGTAAAACTTAAGCAGCTCTGTGTATGGAAGATGGTTATCTATATATTCTAATTTGCTTCTCTGACAGAAGATAAGGTAGATTTAAAGTGGGGTAGTTTAATTTTCAGTTTAAGGTCTATGTCCTAGGTTGTCTTCAAAATTAGAGTTTACTAAACGCTTTGCACAAGTGTTTGCCCACATCTGAGCACAACCAGTTGCACCTTCATCAAAATCTGGATAATTGCCTTCTAGTGGTTACTTCCTGAGCTCAGCCTAACCGCTGTCTACTAGCAATTCAACAATTACCCAACAAGCTGCCTAGTCACATGTGATGCAGCACCAGGGAACAAACATATGAGTGATAAATACTACTTTACAGTCTGTACCAAACCCAGAAATTAGTGACAAAACATTGTCTTCTCCATATAGGATGTGTGGTCACGTGGCTAAATGTGCCTGATCTAGCTGGTGCAGCATTAAGGGGCTCTAGATCAGCAATTACAGTCAAATAGTATGCATGGCTAAGGTCTCATCTCTAGCCTGATTAAGTTAAGGGTGAACTGATTGTGTTAAGGCTGAACTGACTGATGATGCCATTCTTTGAGATATCTTGTTTGGTTAGCCAGCTTAAAATATATTATTATAAGTAACACAAAGTAGAAAACTGTAACTACTATGATAGAAATGTATTATCCAGTCATTCACTAATGCTGTAGGAAATTCTAACTCTTTTTGGGCTGGACGTTTGGACCCTTAAGCTTACAAGCCACTAATATCACATATTTTCCCCTGCTGCACTCCACAGCACTCTACATCATTAAATGGGAAGACCTCCCATTCCATGGGATATTCCTCTATCAGTAACTCAGCTTATGATAGGTTGCAGTGAGAAACAAGTGTCAGGAGTTAGGTGGAAATCTCTGATAATGCCTGGAATATTTTGGTTTATACCCTAACTCATGAGACTGGGCTAAAAACTGGCATATACAAAGCACACAACATTGGCATGCTGTACCTCTGCACCCCCTGGATCCAGCTTAGGCATGCTGCACATCACACAGCTCATCTCCTGTTAGCTATAGGAGCCCAAAGCTAGCCTATGCTCTCCACTGAGAGTCAATGTTATGGTAAGGTGACCAAGAGCCTTGTCTTGAGATAGAAGAGTCAGCTATTCAGTCCCACTTCCATGATGTGTCTCTAGGCAAACTCAGAATGGTGTCATTGCAGTCTGGCACCTTGGCACTGCATTAAAAGGCTGGCTGTGCAATGCTCTAAGAATATTTCAAATTTAAAGAAGCATTGCTGCAAATGGCAGGAGCGGCCATGGTGCTGCAGCAGTTAGCATTGCTGCCTCACAGCAAGAGGTTCTCTGGTTCGATCCTCAGCTGGGGTGCCTTCTGTGCAGAGTCTGCATGTCCTCCCTGTGGTCGCGGTTTTCTCCCACATCCCAAAGGCATGCTGTACGTGGATTGGACACTCTAAATTGGCCCTAGGCATGAGTGCATGTGTGTGTGTGCCCTCTGTGGGAGGTTGGGCTCCAGGCTGTAAACTCGACACCATAAAACTCCACTGCCAACCATGAGTGGACAGGTGATCTGCTGTGGTGACCCCTAACTGGGAAAAGCCAAAAGAAAAAGAAGAAGATTGCTGCAAAAGGCAGACTTAACAGTTTAGACAAGAGGGGCAGGTGACCACACCTACTGCCAGGATGGAGCAGTTGAGTAGACCTTCAAGAGTGCGGTCGACCATTCTGAAGTTGAAAGTGGCTTCAAGGTAAACAATAGTTAACATGACCTCTCTTTTGATGATCTTGCTGAAAGTTGCTCTGTTGAGCCTAGGCACATAATGATGAGTGTCCTTGCATCAAGACCATCAGGGCCAATCTGACTACTTGAGTAACCTGAGAAGAATGACTCTGAGAGTAATAGCGCTTGGTAAGCTTCAGTCGTCAATGCCAAAAATGGTAGCTTTGGCCAAATGGCATTAGGTAAGGGGTCTGCATTGAAAATGGTATAGAAAGACTGATGCCATATATGTGGCCTACAGTAGCATTAGTGCTAAATCTAAAAGCTTTAAGAAGTGTGACACTGGAGCTGTAAACACTTGACTCCAACATTTGGCAGACCTTAGTGCTGGAAGCCTATTGATTGCTGTGAAGAATAACGCTGCAGAATATGAAAGCAGAGATGTGGCCATTAGAGACAAAGCTAAGGTTTTAGGGCTCCAAGATACTGTACCAGTGCATATCATGACAAGTACAGGAGACTTTAGCACTACCAGCTTATCTTCCATGGGAAAGAGACCACAGATAAAACAGTTGCTAGTTTGTCTAGTAGCTCTGGTAAACAAGGGACGGATGTCCATGAGTTGACAATAGGTAACAGGAACTGTCACTGGAGCTGAAGTTTTTAGGAACACTGTGGACAGTGGCCTTCAGATTGTTGAAAGGCCTTAAATAATATCCCAGGTGAGTGTGTTGAATGAATGGCATCAGAATCAGATGATGACATGGGATATGTCCACTTTTCAACAAGACTCCTTTTTATAAGGGAATATTGAAATTTTTCTTTGTGCCTTTTGCAAATGGAGTGATTCAATCTGTAAATAAATTGGAAATAGATCTCACACAGTTGTCTTATAGCTTTTGCTTAGACAACGGCATGCCCATTACTGGGTTAAATCACAATACCACAGGGATACTTCTTAAACCATGATGGTAGAAGGCCCTACGGTCAACATGCTGTTGTGGTGTGGAAAAGAGGATCAGCAAAAATAAATAAATAAATAAAATACTGCAAAACAGTAGAGAGAAAGAAGAAAAAAAGAACTTTACATATAATTATTAAAGAAAATAAAGTAAAGCCATTATATTTGAAGGCTTTGTAAAACAATTTTCACCCAGCTGTAGCTCAGATCCAGGTAATACATTGGGAAGCAAACAGGAAATTGTACCTTCCCACTGTGCAGTGAAGTAGTGAATCTTTGGGAAATGACCATTCAATACAATCTGTCCAATAAACTAATTAGTCATGTAACTTACTAGTTAACTTCCTCAGCAGACAGTCGTACCTATTTTATGAAAGACAGCCCAGGGAGAACTGTGTTTTTCCAGAAAACATAAGCCTTGGGATGCTCACAGGTAATTCCATTTGCTTCCCATTAGATGTTCGGCCATCACGGTTTTGCACTAAAACTTCAGGCTCCAGAGACTTGAAAACATTTCTTTTCTTTCATTGGAACAATAATATAAATTTCCCAGCACTCCTTCTGATAAAGAAAAAGATAGTGAAAGCAAAGAGCCCACGATATGAGAATGAAATTGGTCATTTGTGATCAGAGCTCTACCCCAGTTAACAAATTCAAATAAATAAAATAATAAAGAAATAAGTATAAAATCCATCACATAATTTCAGTACTAAATATGAGTATGTTTTCTCCTCTTACTCAAAAGAGCAGATGACTTCCAGCATGTCAAAGTCTTCCAACAGTCATGTAGAAAGTCTGCAACCATCGACTCCCAAAACAATCATAGTTATGCTTTGAGAATACTTCCCTAATTCTCGAAAGCTCAGCCATGTGTCTTGGGATCATGCAAACTATGAAGGAAGCCCAGCAACCAGCAACCAGAAAATCATAATTAGCTAAAAAGAAAACTTTCTGTATTTGAGAACAAAGTAATGTGAGAACATGTTTAAAAGGATTTCTACATATGAAAGTACCACAATAGTCCCTTTTCCCAGTATGGGAATTGAGGAGGTTTGTACCTTGTGAATGAGAAACTAATTTTAGATCCCTCTGAACCAGTAACCACTTGATTTTTGAGATCTCCTTATCACTGGAACATGATCTACATTTATATTTCTTAACTAGAAAGTTGGGCTGGTCTGCTTTTCATTCATAACCAAAACATAGGTCATTACTTCACAAATAGTATGTAGGTAATAATAAGAATGTTTTTTTTTTTTTTTTGCGGTATGTACATTTTCAAAAATGTAAAGCTATTTATCTTACAGTGGCAGTCTGTAGATAATTACTATTGTATCACTGCAGCATGATGTTTATCCGTGTCAGAATAAACCCCAGTATTTATATGCAGGAGCATAACTTGTCCTGTACTGATGTGTTGAGTTACACTAATGTGCCATTTGGTGATTCATATGCTCGTGCGTTATCAAAAGGGCAACATTTCACTACCACAGAATTTGTATGACTATGAATTGATAAAGCTGAAACAAATGCAGTGGAGCTCCCTAAATGCTAAGACCATACCTTCCAAGGCATGAACAGACACACACACACACACACACACACACACACACACACACACACACACACACACACACTCACAACACATACATGGACTAATACCTATTGACCATTCACACACTGTTCCATTATCTAGTCAAACACAATGACACATAACATAATATGCACCTACAATCTAATTTGCACACACCACAACTTACTTATATTGGCAATCTGAATATTCACTCTATGCAAATTCCATTCACTCACATATATAGGTATGCATGGTAAAGATTGCTGCACACACTTATGCCTTTGAAGATTTGGTCCTGCACAAAACTTGCATAGTATGGACATCTACAAATGCTGTGCTATGCAAGTTTCTTACCAGGGCAGCAAATTAGGAAACATTTTCATAGATCCTGTCCACACGCTAGTACATGCAGAAGAGTAAACTTTGCTGTCTAGAAGTGTACAGTGGTACTTATAGGCAGTGAGAACAGTTTATGAATTGGGACAGACTTGCAAAATAGGCAAGACAACTTGAACTCATGTTGCATATTTCACAAACAGACTAGAAACAATGGCTATAGCTTTGTACATTGATTGCTATAGTAGGAAATAGTGTTAGCCTAGTCATTGTGTAACAAGTAGGTAGTAAAAATAAGGAAGTAAAATTATAGAATGACTGCCTGTTTAAATGTTTAATATTATCGCATGGGTAATACATGTTTCTAGTGTATGTGCTTGTTTGATACCAGCTAATTCTCTATGTATTATACAGTTGAAGAAGTAAAAGTAAACAGAAGCAATTTATGTTTAAAACTGTGCCAGCTTTTATCTTAAACTAGTCTATCCAGTTTACAATTTTCTACCATTACAGCTTCACAGAGAAGTTCAAGTCTTTAAGTGGTTCATAAAGCAAGTAATCCAGACTCCACATAAAGACAGCAGCATCGTAGCATACATTTGAAACAGCTTAGAAACTTCCGGTAGCACAGTACAGTAATCAGGGAATGAAAGGGTAGTAGACACTATTTTGAGATGGATATTACCGGCAAGACATTCATAAAGGAGTTTTTACTCTAACAATATATACTAGCCAGTTGTAATAATTTAATTACTGAATACAATACTGTTCATTCACAAAAACAGAGAAAGAAAGATGGTTGCACATCTTGGCCATACAGAGGCAAATTTTATAGTACAAACAGGAAGAAGACCTCAAAAAATATATTTTAGGAAATGGAAGTAAAGCTTCACAGTCTAAATCAGCTACCGTCCTCAAAAATAATAAGCACAGGACATAGATTAAGCTGTGACCTGAGTTCTGTGTTCATATTTAATAAAGATTACAAGCTGTATGTTCAGTTCTGGGACGTGCATTTGTAAAGAAACTACTGCAATATATTCTACTATAATCTTTACTGCCTTCCCTTACTTGTCATATATAATGTTTAGGATTATGGCCATTTATTATACTGTTGCTAGAAAACCTCTTGAATAAAGATTCGATTTAGGTTATTTATTTGTTACTGTGGTACAACTCTGTGGAGATACTCATTATCACAAAGGTTCCTCTAGATTCTTGCAGCATTTTTGACACTTAATCAGAATCACTTAGTGATTTTTTCTGTAGTTTTTGAGTTCTAAATGTGAAGAATGTAACACCAAAGAGGACAGCCCTGTAGCTGATGTTACAGGATGTATGCCCAGCTAAACAGAATACCTTCAGTACTGAATAAAAGTATACTTCTTTCTAAGAAGCTAAATTCCCCTGTACCCTGCAAAACAATATCATTAGCTATGAAAACACTACACCTCAGACATTTGTGAAAACCTAAGTTGTGGTGGCTTTCAGCTAAACAGATGCATTTAGTAGAAAACCATTGACATGATAGCATCTTGTCTGTCCACTTTGACTGTTGTGAAATTCACTACAAGGTGGATCTGTTTCAGCAGACTTCTCTCCAAGCGGTCTAGCTCCTTTCCTACTCCCATGATGCACCTATTTCATCTGCAGCCACAGATCCCATTTGCTGCTTATGTACATAACATGTCTCATCAGTGCTCCAGACAAGTGGGATTAATGTTACCTTTTCCAAGAGTTTTTTCTAAGACTTTTCCTCGTACTTCTCAGACCATTTCCATTTCCTTTATAAACGAATTAGACAAAAAAGAGCATATTTTCTTCCTTCCCTGTCTTGTAAAGAGAAGTGCCATACCTAATCAGTTCTCATGGTTCCCTCCGTCTTCTTCCCGATAGTTATATTGTTACGCAGTTAAACTGCATTGTTATTGTTGTAGTAGCTATAACTTTCTTGATTCTTAGTTGAACATGGATAAAGGCTTCAGGAAATGCACCCACTCTGAGCTTAAAATTCTGACCGAGGATATCCATGAGCTGTGTGTGGTATTCCTGTGGTCAGAAAACCTCCTGACCTCTTGTGAGATTTGCAAAGACAACAGCCTTCTTATTTTAATAAGTTAATACTTAAACATCTCCTTATTGTATTGTTCCAAAATTCTGACAAGGAGAAAGACAAGGATAAAGAAAGGGAGAACAAGAAAGAGGAAATTGGAGGATTCTCAATCCTGGGCTTCTCCTCTCACCGAACTACCCAATGTTTACCCTTCCTAGGAGGCCTTGTCTCTAAACACTTATGAGCCATTTCTGTCTATGGTGCTGGTACTGGAGCCTTCCCACACCTAGACAATATCTATTCCATGATTGATGTCCCAGAAGGATGGACAGCAAACATTCATTTGAGAAGGAGCTTTCTAGGTTTCTACCCTCCTAATCCCCCCTCTAGTTTTTTTCTTAAGGTCTACTGGGTTGGTTTGGAGCACTATGGATTTCAACTGGGAAAGAATGGCGAGTGCCTTTTTTAAAGGCTCAAATTGATATGGGTGTCATCCCAACCTCATCGGTACCTAGGGAAGATCAGGTTGGCCATAAGTCTGCTAAGGAAGAAGCTCCTTCTATGGTATGAGTTTTGGTACCAAAGGTTTCAGAAATATTGTCTTTTTTGGAGCTTCCTACATCAACACTGGTAGGACTGGATCCTTTTGAACTAACTCTGGTGTCCAACTCAGTTTAATTACTTTGGAGTTGATGGGATCTAGGTACCAACCTCTCGATGCTGTGTATTAATACTGTCTTCGCCACTGATTTGTTCTCTGCCTTTTTCAGTGCATCAAGGTGTCAACTCAGATCTTGATATTGGAGCTGCCCAGTTTGTCAGCATTGATGCTTTCATCTGTAATACCATCACTGTCCATGTCCTTAAGGACTGACAAAGGACTGGCTCAGAGGTTTCTGATGCTGATGGAGTTGGTGTTAGTACTCAAGTTTATCAAGAGGCTGATAGCCTGTCTTTCTGTGCAGGAAGGGGATGCGACACTGACTTTGGTTGAGTCTCTTGGTACCCATTAGTCTGCAGCCATTTCTACTTATCATCCTTCTCAGGGACAGGATATACATGAAGGTCTTATGCAATCCCTTTATGAGGGTCATCATGAGTCTTTGGGTGCTGTAGAACACTCCCCTGTAGAACCACCATAAAAACATAATGTGCCTTTACTTACAAGTGACTCCTCTATGGAGTCTCTCACCCTAGACACCAACTTCAGTGAAGTAGAGGGTTCCCCATAGTCCCCTTCAGGTTGCACCAGATTTGGTAAAATCTTAGAACTAATATTGCAGAGGGGTACTTGGTCTACCGAAGCCCCTTTCCTGAATGAGGAGGCTCTCCCTGTGGCCTTCAGATATGCCCTCTCTACCTCGTGGGTGATATTTCTGCATGACAAATCTGGTGTTGTATAGTGCAAGAGGGAGCCTGAAATGGTGGAGACCATCCCATGTAAGTTGGGTAAGATTATTTACCTGCCTAAGGACATACTACATTAGAGAAAGGGCCTTTTGGTGGACTCCATTACTGTGGCAGCAGCAACCAAGAAGGAACTGTTTAACAACAACCTGGTGGTCACTCCTCCTAACAAGGATTCTAGGATCATGGATCACATGGGGAAGTGAGTATATACTTCATGCACATTTGCCCTCAGGGCATTGAATTATTGAACCCATATGACAAGATTCCAAAGAGGTCTTGCAGAGCAAACAATAAACTCCTTGAAAAAGCCTACCATTTCTGACACTCAGAAGCAGCCCAAGTCTCAAGTGACAATTATGTAACAATTTCTAACTTCTGCATGAGAATGTTACACAACACAGCCAGTGGAACAGTTACAGTGGCAGATACTGATATCACTATGAGGCACCATTCTTGGTGGTGCTTGTGTGATTTTTGTAGACATCTTCAAGGAGTCCTTTGTTAATGCCCCTTTTGATGGGTATTCACTCTTTGGACCCAAGGTCAAGGAAAATACTCTTGTCTGCCTTAGAATTTTTTTAAGACTCCACAGAAGTCCTTTTCTAGGAACCAGAAAGGGATCCAAAGCATTCTGGTTAAAAAAATCCCACACTTTTCTCACAATTTCTCTTTAGACATAAGCAGCCATGGGAGAGGATGCCCTTTTAACAGACATCATCCTAAGAGCAGATGAAGTCCAAAGAACTAGGTATTCAGGGATCCTTTCTCCAGAAAGCAACCTCAATATCCCTGAAGAGTTGCCTGACTGTGCCTCTCTGTAGGCAGCTGGGGACAGGCTATCTCTTCATCTAGATAAGTGGCTAGCCAGTCCACAGGACAGCTGGGTGAAGAGCATAATATTCAGTGGCTGTGTCATTCCATTCTCCATGACTCCAAAAATATTATCATTACTCCTGCCACATGTGCTACCCAACAAAAAAGGGAACTGGCCAAGAAGATTGCAAACCTCCTTTAAAAAAGAGCCACCCAGGAGGTCCCACCATACCAGAAAGGGTTCAGAGCTATTTCAGATTATTATTAGTTCCAATGAAGCCAAAGGACCTTAGGCCTATTCTAGACTTAATTGGCCTAAACCAGTACGTAAAGAATATATAATTCTAGATGATCCATCGAATGGAGGGCAACTGGATGTACTCTACAGACTTTCAGGATGCTTACCTCCACAAAGAGATCACCAAGTAGTCCAGAATGTATCTATGCTTCTGTTTATAGGCCAATCATGATCAGTTCTGAGCCCTGCCCTTTGATTTCAATACAGCCCATGAGTGTTCACCAAATGCATGGAGGTTATAGCAGCCCATCTACAACTGAGAGGGACTCTCAAATTCACATATCAGGAAGACTTACTTAGCTACTTACTTACTTTATTCATTTATTTATTTATGTATTTATGCTTTGTTGACCAGATTATTCCCAACAGGCTAGTGTCCTCTTTTTAGATGAGACCTGAGGTGATAATCATATTGACTAAGGGTCAGGGCACCTGTGAACTTCCCCTACTCTTTGCACCTGGAAATACTGTGGAAAATGTTGCTACAGAATTACTGATGGAGGATTGTCAGACAACAGTCTTGCTAAATTGATAACTTCAGATGAACCTTCAGATTCAGACATCACTGAATGGAGTCAAATAATGTAAAAACTAATTCAGAAGTGGATTTTAAGTATGGAATGATTTTAGAGGACTATAGATGTGGTGGTGGTGCTGCGGTAGCACTGTTGCCTCACAGTAAGATGTTGTCCCATTCGATTCTCAGCTACAGCGTCTTCTGGCTGGAGACATGCGTGAATGGGCGTACCTTCGTTGAAGGTTGTGCATCAGGGCTGGCAACTCAAAAATCTACTGCCAATCATTAGCAGACCGGAGTTCCGCTGTGGCGACCCCTAACCGGGAAAAGCTGAAAGACACAACATAAAGATCATAGATCATCCAGTTCTTCTGTATGGCCATCTAGAAATCCACAGCCTACAGGCCTGCAGTCTATGCTTCATGAGTCACAAGTTTTTTATGCTACAATTGTAAAAAGTGGACAGTGGAAGACTAATTTTACTTCACTATATGTATCTGAGTTGCTGATTGTTAGAATTACATCTAAAATAGATTCTAATATAAAAAAGTACAATGTGTGGGATATAATAGTTGCAACTTTGAGGTGTTATTCCACAGGACATTAAGAACATTCGTTCATGCTGGAAAGGACAATTATTGTGAAGTGACTTTTGAAAAAGTGGACATTGCAGAAGCTAAGTGTGAATTAAAATGTTATGTTTAGCCTAGAATGCTTTTACCTTTACATGGAATAATTTATCTGCCAAAAGCTGGCTTCAATTTCAAGTTAAAACTGCTAATTTACATTAATGATGTAAAATGCTTTTTTCTGCCTTACACTGCAAACAAGTTTATGATATTCATAAATTGTTTGATTATAGGCACTTATGGAATGGTAGCTGGGAAGTTTGTTACTTTGCAACAGGAAGGTAGTAAAATGGTTCATTTTCCTAGTGTAGTCTATGTTAATAACTATAAGGCTTATGTCATGTACAAAGCACAACCTAAGTTCTGATTTTGTGTATGTGTGTCAGGTGTGTGGCACTTATATGCACTTGGTGAATTCTTGTGACAAAATAAAATGCTCCCAGTGTGGAGAAAGGGGGCATAGTATTAAAAACGGGGAAGGGTTTTGTAGAAAATATAAACAAAAGGGCATTTTTGGTAGATTGCCTTCCAATCATGGAAACAGAAAAGCAGGAATTGAAAAATATAAGCTCAAGATGAGCTCACTGTTTCAGACCAAATGGAAGTTAATGATATTGTAGATGTTACTGTACAAGAACAAAATAATGATATAGAAGAAGATATGGCTACGCATAGTATACAGGATGATAACCAATAGTCATGTTGTTATAAGTGAAGAAATGATGGGTGATATTATGGAAAATGGGTGGGAAAACCAAATTCATTAGAAGAAAGGGTTAGAATAAGAAAATAAATAACACATAAAAACTGCAAATAAAGGGGAAAGAGATGGCCTTCTTTATTGCTGTTATACAATAGAACAAATTATTTTATTGGATACATTTTATGGAAGAATAATACATAGGTGCAGAATAGTGTACTACAAGGAAATAGGAACTAACACTACGCTCAGCTAATAAGCTTCTAGTTTCCACTATTAAATCAAACAACCAGGCAGGGGGGGGGGGGGTCACTATTTACTAACACAGTGGGAAAAACCTGGAATCTGCTTCCAAAGGAACTCACATCTCTTTCTTCCACACTGCTTTTCAAAAAATACCTTAAATAATACCTTACTACACACTGACTATGTCCCTGCTCTAACCCTGACTAATATCTAAATCTCCATCTCACTCTCCCTAGACTTTGATACTTTGTTGTTCTTTTACATTTACCTGGGTTAACCAGCAATCTTGCCTCTAACTAGTATTTAACAACATTTCCTTCCTAGTACTTTAATAGAGTTTTCTTATTCCAAATATGCTATCCTTCTCTGTACTAGATATAAATTTTAATGTCTGTACATCTGTAAAAAATGTCTGTACATACATTTTTTTTTACTTTTTATTTCTGTTTGCTATTTGCATGTAATTATATGATATGTCACCGCCTATGCCAGGCCTCTACTGAAAATGGACATATATCCAGTTAGACTAGCCTGGTCAACAAATGTAAAATAAAAAATAAAATAAATAAATAAAAAGTATTACATGTTTTCTACTAAAAGAATATCTTGATAAAATAAGTCTGTGGAAAATAATGTTATTCTTTTAGTTCTTATGGAACTTCTGAGGTGGAAATTGTGGTATGAATCCATTATGGATACATTGTATTCTGAAAGGCCATGGGACAAATTAGATCATTGGTTTAAAGTCAGTATTAAATAAAACAATTTAGATAATTTAGATTTATTTATTTGGGAAATTCGTGGTTATGTATTTTTTTTTTATTTTGAATGATGTTGAAAAAGCTACTGGTAAAAGGACACATATCATAAGGCTCTTTCCAAAAAAGACTGTAGTGTTGGTCAGATAGAGGACTCTTATGAACATGCTTTGCTGATGTGTCAAAGAGCCCAAATCTTTTAGAAAATGTATATGAAGTATATAGTTTGGATAAATAAACTCCGAAAAGCAAAACAGTAATATTCCACACGATTTAATGTTAGCGCTTTCTTACACAGTTTTACATGCACTTCTTCAGACATTAATTATTCGCAAAATGCAATGACTTTTTCTGTTTTTGGTAAATACCTAAGAAGCATTTTGTTTAAGGTCAAATATACAAGTATGAATATATACAAACATTTTCTACAAAATGAACTCAAGAGATGTAGTAATTATTAACATGTGTTTTTTATTTAATGTATTCAATTTTGCAATTAATTAATTAAGTGGACTATTAAACATATTGCATTTTGGGAATAATTATTGTCTGAAGAAGTGCATGTAAAACTGTGTAAGAAAGTGCTAACATTAAATCGTGTGGAATATTACTGTTTTGCTTTTTTGGAGTTTATTTGTTTGAGTTGTTTTTTTTACGTTATGTGGAGTGTTTATGGCAAACGGTAACAGTCCACCATCCCAGTCTTTGTTCACACAAGAATCTACTTCCAGTGGTCTTGGAGGATCTAATACAGAGGCGAATGCCATAGGAGAGTTGACTGCTTTAATTCAACAACTGACCAGCTGAGTGGAAGACCTGTCGAGGAGAATTTCGGAACAGGGCAATTCCAATAGAACCAGGACATCAAATGGCTTAAATGGAACACCTACATTTTCTGAGGTGGTTCAAGCTATAGTTCTGACTCCCACCCCTGGTTCTTCTACGGTTAATGGCGATGCTTCCAACCATGATGAGACAACAGAATGGAGAAACTCAGAATGCCCCTACAATAATCAGTAGGGCAACGATTCCAACACTAATGGATTTTATAAAAATGCCTTTACATTTGAGGTCAACTGATTTGCACAGTAATGAAGGTGAACCAAACATGGTCACTAAAAATATTGTCTCTAATTTAAAAGATTTAAATAGCAAATTGTTGAAATTTAAGAAACTGCAGATTGAAATCCTTTGTTTTAAAGAATGTGTAAAATTCAAACTAGTCCCAAAAGGGCTTAGACAATGGAAGTATCCTTCCGGGCTTTTGAATTCCATTTGCAGCTGATTGAAATGTTCAATCGGCAAGGGCTTGAGTTTCTTGAAGCACTAGTAATTGACTATGATAAACAAATGGGCGAATTACAAGCCCAGTTAGAAGTCTTAGATAAAGATATAAAAGCAGATCCTGAATTTCATAGATATGAATTCGACTTCAGGAGGATCTTTTCAAGTATAGATTCTTTAATTATGAAGATCACGGATACAAAAATCCGTAAATTAAAAAGAGACAAAACAGACTATGAGAAAAATAAAGCTTACCCAGACCCACCAGAAATAGTTTCCCCAATACTACGAATGCTGCAGCAACAACAAATCAGAATCAATTACAATGTGATGATGTCACTGCTCTTGATTTTGAAACAAATAATCAGTTTCAAACTGTTCACCATAGTGAACGCATTATGGCAAATCAACAGCATCAGCCTAATGCTAATAACAATGTAACAAATGGGAATTATAAGTATAACCAACAGAATAACAATGGCCAGGTTTTTCGCCAACAGACCCAGGAACCAACAAAAGAAGAAGAAGAATGTTCGTTGCAAAAGGTAGCAAATGTTACTGGTTTAAATGAACTGTCCATTCAACAAAATGAAGAAGGTTTTCTAAATAAACTGTCTATCCATCAAAATGAAGAAGGGGACTTTAAAATTTATAACTATAGTTCCACTGAAGTAACACAGACAATGGTAAACTTTCTAGCTAAAGGCCACAGTTTTGTGCCTAGTTGCAGAGCTAATATAGCCAAGACCATCTGTGATTTAAAACTCTTTGTCTGTAAATTGAACCTGAATGTTATCTTTGTTAAAAATAATAGTATTACAAACAATGAAAAAGTGTCTAGCATTTTCAACCCCCCTATACAGGGGACTTTGGCATTATTTGAAAAAATGAATGAAGTGCACTTTAGATCTATGACTGAAAACCAAGGTTCTTTACATGGGCAAACTAGCAACATTTCAAGGGCAGAAAGAGAACTTATAACATATCTGAAAGTTCACAATGTCCAGGTCATGCAGCCGGATAAGGGGGGAGGCGTCATTTTCATGGATCAGTGTGAATATGACAAGAAGATATATAGTATGCTGACTAGTAACAACTATGCAAAAGTGTCATTGAATGAGTTGAATCAAGCATATGCACGTATAAAATCTTATCTTAGTGATTTATTTGTAGATGCCAGTATTTCAATGGACACATATCAGTATTTGAGCATGCCTGCGCCCCTTATCCCAGTGATTTTTGGAACTCCAAAAATCCATAAATATATTAACGACCCCCCCATTCCACCCCATAATAGATGGTCATAAATCTATTACATATGCCTGTGCTAAATGGGTAGATTCCAAGTTAAAAATTCCCTTACAGACAGAGAGACAAATCTGTCGTGATTCATGGCCTTTTTAGACCATCTTAATGATTTAACTTTTGATCCTTCTTTCAATTTTCTGACTGTAGAAATAAAGGATTTATATACAGTCATACCTCAAGATATAGGTTTAGAATGGGTATGGGATTTTTTACTCATTAAGCAGGTGGAAGGTCAAGTAATAGATCTAATTATTATTTTTTTGGAAATTATTTTGAATAACAATTTTTTCATGTTTAAAGGCGATTATTTCCTATAAAAATCATGGGTAGCTATGGGGTCCCCATGTGGGGGTAGTTTTGCTAATGCTGTTATGGCTTTTTGGGAACGAACATTTCTGTTCCCGAATCCTCTTTTTAGAGAAAAAGTCGCTTGGTATACAAGATACCAAGACAACATGTTTTTTATACTGAAAGGAAATGAAAATTAAGCAAAGCAGTTAGTGGAAGTGATAACGGGTTTTACAAATTTCCTAGAATTTACTTTTGAATTCAACAAAAAATAAACTAATTTTCTAGATATAAAACTTTCTAAGAATAGAAAATATAATAGATATAAATCAGAAATTTATAGGAAGCCCACTTATTCGAATTGTTTTTTTGCACTTCCACAGTAACCATCCTTATCACCAGAAAAGAGGAGTGGTAAAAGGACAGTTGATTAGAGCATCTAAAATGATTTCTAGTGTTGAACAATTCTTTAAAGAATGTGAAAATTTATGGAAAATGTTTATTAGGCGTGCATATCCAGAAACTCTTATAAAACATTTGACAATGGAGTTTAAAATAAAAAGAAAGTCAGGTAATTTCAAACCAATTCGGACAAAAGGATATATTGTAGAAGAAATACCCTCCAGCTCAGGCATTGGTGACTTAGAAGAAGCAAAGAATGGGAATCTATCTAATAATTATATGTCTAGTTTTTTGATAGACTTCTCCACTAATGCTATAGATTTTAAAAATGTCCTGATAAGTACTTGGCAGTTTATTTTAGAAGATTGTTCCATTGCCACCATTTTGGGAACAAGACCTGTGGTCACTTTTAGAAGAGGTTTAAATTTAAAATCCCTTGTAGAAACAAGTAAAATAAATTACAGTCAAATTTGGGGTATGCACAAATGTGGGCAATGTCATTACTGTAAGTATATCTGGACAGGAACATACGTGAGAATTAAGGGCATTAAATATAATATAAAAGGTAGATTCAATTGTGAAAGCCAAGGCATAGTATACCTAGCTTCTTGAAGCTTCTTGCAGCCAATGTTTGGCTTTTTACTTGGGTAAGACTGAACGTCGCTTTAAGCAATGAATTTATGAGCATTTATATTGTATAAGTAGAAATATTAACACCAATGCTCTAGCTAGACATATAGCAGA
Organism: Protopterus annectens; assembly: GCF_019279795.1. NCBI lineage: Eukaryota > Metazoa > Chordata > Ceratodontiformes > Protopteridae > Protopterus > Protopterus annectens. The sequence continues at coordinate 1,021,045,691 of NC_056743.1, forward strand.
ATATCAGTCTCATAGTTTTACATTTACAGTTTTAGAACAGATGGATAGGAACATAAGAGGAGGCCCATGGGAGCTTAAGCTCAAAGAAAATGAATTAAAGTAGCAATTGTTGACAAATGCACAAGTTTTTCCAGGCTTGAATGAAGCCTGTTCCATCAAATGCATTTTAAAATAAAGGGCTTTAGAGAGATGATATATTTATGTTCATCAAGTTTTTTAAGTGGTTAGAAATGTATTTTGTGTGTAAATTATACGAAGCATATGCAGTGGTTTAAATGACTTTTTCTGTTTTTGGTAAATACCTGAGAAGCATTTTGTTTAAGGTCAAATATACAAGTATGAACATATACAAACATTTTCTACAAAATGAACTCAAGAGATGTAGTAATTATTAACATGTGTTTTTTATTTAATGTATTCAATTTTGCAATTAATTAATTAAGTGGACTATAAAACATATTGCATTTTGGGAATAATTAATGTCTGAAGAAGTTCATGTAAAACTGTGTACGAAAGCGCTAACAATAAATCGTGTGGAATATTACTGTTTTGCTTTTTTGGAGTTTGTTTGAGTTGTTTTTTTACGTTATATATAGTTTGGATAATTTGGGAAGTCTGTCATTTAATATATTTCAATATGGTTAGTATGACATTATATTTAAACAGCAGCATGATTCTTAATATAACATGATTGCAAATGCCTCATGGATAAATTGGTTTGCTAGATGTGATAATCTCTTGTATAATAAATTATAAGGCTGTGCATTTATATGAGTGAAATATAAAAATGGTTATGGCAAAAAGGAAGAGAACAAGGTGGCACTGAGGTACTGTGATTGTCCTTAGTATTAGTACAATTATTATATTGTAAATCAATTGTCACTTTCTGTTTTTTTATTTTTTGTATAAGTGCATATATTTGACAGTGTGTTTGTGTGTGTGTGTGTGTGTGTGTGTGTGTGTGTGTATAAATCTACATATATCTATATATATATATATATATATATATATATATATATATATACACACACACACACATATATATATATATATGGTTCCCATTCAGAAGCCTGAAACATCATAAGCCTGAAAATCAAAATCCTGAAACCAAAAGCCTGAAAATTCAGAATCCTGAAAACTCAAAATCCTGAAAGCCCAAAATCCTGAAAGACCAAAATCCTGAAACTCAAAATCCTGAAAACACAAAATAGACATACTGATGTCATTGTGGCTTTGCTATTGTTAGCCCTGTGGTGTTAGGTCATGCGTTGGGGTCAGGTAAGTGTGCGGTTGGTTTTATTTTAGGGTTGGGGCGGTTTAAGTGAGTTAGGGTTAGGGCGCAGGTTAGGCATGTATGCAATAGTGACAAATATTGGGGTTAGGGGCGGTTTAAGTGAGTTAGGGTTAGGGCACGGGTCAGGTGAGTGTGTGATAGTGACGGACCTTAGGGTTAGGGTTAGGGTCAGGGTCAGTTGGTAGATATTAGTGTCTTTATAGTGACATATTAGCATTATTTGTGTTTTCAGGATTTTGAGTTTCAGGATTTTGGTCTTTCAGGATTTTGGGCTTTCAGGATTTTGAGTTTTCAGGATTCTGAATTTTCAGGCTTTTGGTTTCAGGATTTTGATTTTCAGGCTTATGATGTTTCAGGCTTCTGAATGGGAACCATATATATATATATATATATATATATATATTCCTACTTTCAAATCTCGAAATACTGAAACACCAAATTTCAGTATCTCAAGATGAAAACATTGAGAATCCTGTTGTTCAAAAGTGAGAATGCTGAATCTGTAGTAGTTGTGGTGCTGTGTTTTGTGAATGGTGTGCTGTCCCTTTAAGGTGTAGTGGTTTATGGGATGTAGATATGGCGGCTGATGTGTTGTTGTGTATGGAGGACTCAGGTAGGTGTTTAATTTGTAAGGGCTGAGGAGAGAAATGTTTTGTTTTAATTTGTTGGGAAGTTTGAGGAGTAGGTCAGGGTAGGTAGGTGACAGTGTGTGTGTGTTAGCTGTGCAAGTAGAGATTTTTGTAGATGTGTACTGTATGTGTTTCTTGTGGGTATGGCTTTGAAAGTGTGCAATGGAAGTGCAGGGCAAATAACGGTAGGTTTGTTGTTTTTTTTCATGGTAGTGCAACCTCTGAGTTGATATATATAAGTAGCAAGAGGGTGTAAGTGGAGTAGGGCCCCCCCCCCTGGTTAAACTTAGATTACTAGGGTTTTGTTGTTGTGGTATGTGATGGTATAGGGAGGAAGGTTGTGTTTGTATTTATATTTGTATAGTGGAGGGTAAAAAACACATCAGAACGTCACATACTGAAAATTCAGTATTCTGAACTTTCAGTATAGTGACATTCAGCTTTCTCATCTGTAATTTTAGTGGATTTTCATTATTATGGTCTCAAAATACTGAAATTCAGTATTTCAGCATTTTGAAATTTGAAAGTAGAACTCTCTCTCTCTCTCTCTATATATATATATATATATATATATATATATATATATATATATATATATCTTCTGTATACATATTCTGAATACTTTTGTTAAAGGTCCTCTACTCTTATTGATAAGTGCCAAGAGATCTTTTACATCCACCTAAGCCATTGTCAGCTCAGACAGAGCCTTGGATTTACATCTCATCTGAAGAATGGTATGATCAAGAATGCAGCACCCCCTAATGTTGCACTGCAGTGTCTGTATTGGAAATTAATCCAACTATCTGATGTGGGAATAGAACTCAGTCCTCTGCACCAAAGGTAAATGTGCTATCTGTTGAGTTACTGAGATTGGCTTCTAACTGGCACAGCAAGGGAGTTTCTACTTTCACAGACTATTTGCTTCATTTATGTCTTCTTTACTTAGGCATCTCTGTAAATATGGAAAACTCTCCTAGAACTTTCACAAATTTTATTTTCCTGGGAAGCCATCTAGACACAGGATCATGCATTGTCAAACTTCCAGAGGAACGACTTCTGTCCTTAAGAACTGCATTCCAGCACTTTTTCTTGTCAATCCTTCCCCAGTAGCTTCACTTATTCTAAAGTCCTTGGTCTTACATCAGTTTGTATTCTACTTGTACCTCATGCAAGGTTTTACATGAGGGTTCTACAGTGCACCTGTAAGGATGCAATTATCTCATATGAACACTCCATCCGCATCTTCTCTGTTTACATATGACATTTAATGCAATGCATGGAGTCACCCACAGTATTAGTGGGGAAACCATTTACCCTTCCCAAAGCCATGTGACCACAGATGCCTCCTGTCTGGGGAGGGGATGGGGCATTTCGAGGGGAGAATGGTTCTGGGTATGTGGGATGAACAACAGGCCGATCTTTACATAAATGTCTTGGAGATGAGGGCAGTGCTTCTAGGACTGTAGGCCTTCCAAGACTATCTTCCACAGGGTATGATTTCTGTTAAGTCAGACAGCATGCCAGTAGTCTACTACATCAACATGTGAGGGGGGGATCAGGTCTTACCCCCTATGCTGAAAGGCTATGAGAATGTGGCAATGCATGATGTTTTCATAATATTTTCTAGTAGCAATGCACACTGTAGACTGGAACAACTAAGTGAGTGTCACCCAGATGTCCATTGTCAAGCAAACTGCATGGTTTCTCCAATTCCAATGATGGCCAGCGATCCAGATTTTATTACCAGAGCGGTCCAAATTATCTCAGCTGCACAGAAAGACTCTGTGCAAGCTCTATAAATGTAAATGGAAGCCAGTTTAATAAATTGGATTTATATTGTGATGAATATCCCAAAAATACAAATTGGATGGATTAGGAGTAATAAAAACACAGCATTATAGTTAAGTACCTACTTTATGTTTAACAAAGAAATGCACTTGACCTCCAAATACATGCCATTTCAGCATCTGAAATTTTAACCAAATACTAATTTTCTTTTCTGGCTTCCCACTATCAATTATACAAGTTATGCTGGTAATGTTTAAATTTGCTGTGTGCAATTATTAGATATTTTAACAGTTTTCATTGGAAGAATTGACAACATGGTGCAGTTTGGTTTATATGGACTTGCAAATGCCTCTAACATCGGTCAAAAAATAAGCTTAACATCACACTTATGCTGCATAACATTCATACTATTGGAGAGAAACACGCTAAAGATGCTACGACAAGGCCGCATGATCCACTGCTACAAGAATTTCTCACTTTCTCTTTGTATTGTTGTAAGTACCTTCATCCACCTCTATTTTCTGGCAACAACTCAGTAACTTTATTACAGGTGCAGGTTCCTCTTCCTAGTCCCAGTACAAGTTTTGGTCCTTCTTCACCAATCAAGGTTCATTTTTTAACTACTCCCTGGTTCTAATGCAATTTCTGGTAAAATTTCCCCTCCCCAGACCATACTGAACCTTCCAACTCCCTTTTCTGATCCATATTCCATTTCCTGCACCCATTGCTTATCATATAGATTTTGTAGTACACATCGCTGATCCAGTTTCAGTTTTTGATATTCATGACCTGATTCTAATCAGTTTCTGGTACATGCTCATTTCTTTCTGTTATCCCTTCCCCAATTTGAATACTATTTATAATCTCCCCAATGGTATTAGTGCCATTTCTTGTACTGTCCTCCTGGTCCTGGTGCAGTAACTAGCACCCAACCCTAATAATAATGCTACTTTTACCATATCTTCTTTAATTCTACTGTGGTATCTGGTATTCCTACCCTAAATCTCATTCAGATTTATGTACCCCTCCCAGATCATAGTGGAGATTCAGTTACCTGGCTCTGATTGTACAAATGTTTCTAGCACTCCAATACAATCCTAATGCAGTTTCTTTTCTCATAATACAATCCTGCTACAGTTTCAGCAATATTGGTATATTTTTCTCAACACTTCTGTCTGAAATTTCTTGTACCTTCTCCCTAAGTATACTAAGGGTTATGTTACCTCTTCCTGGTTTAGTGTAGATTTTGTCACCTGTACACAGATATTACTGCAGTGGCTTGTACCCCCTTTATGATTCTAATTAACTTCCTCTACCTCCTAAACTTCACAGTGCAAATTCTATTACCTGTCTCTGCTTGTGGTGGAGTTTGTGTTCCATCCTCATATCCATGATTCAGTTTCTAATACTGGTCCCTAATTCTAGTGCCTTTTAGAACACTTTATTGCACCCCACCCTGACACTGATGTGTTTTTTGGTGAAAATCTGTTTATGATGAATGACTGCTTTGCTGAAAAATGATCAGTCAAAAAAAAAACTCACCAAAAGGCACTTCAGTGAAAATTGCACGCATGACTTTTCAAAGCTGAGGTGACATTAGAGTTAGACATAATAAGTACAGAATGTGGAAAGCATAGCTCCCTGCATGGAGATGTGTGAGCAGTGTGGGCATCTTCTCCAACAAAAACACCGCAATCCAGATTTAGCTGAAGTGAAGTACAATCAGTTTCAAAGTAAATGATTCTCAGTTAATTGGTTTTCAACTAAATGACTGATAGCTATTTCTGATATTTCTTTCTGCTACTAGTGCATTTTACTGTACTTTACCCCTCATCTGAATAGTCTTTTTGGCACTAAGCCTGATATCAATAGCACCTCTAGGAATCATTTCTGATCAAAATGCAGTTTTTAATAACACTTCCTCACCTCAGAGCAGTGTCTGGTGTCTCTCCAATGATTTTAATATAGTTCCTGAAAACCATCTTATACTAGTGAAACTTCTCTTACACTTGCCCATTGACCCTTATGCAGCTTCTCATATTCTTTCATGCTGTCCCTAGCAAAGCTTCTCATACTCTTGCTCCCTGACCCTAGCAAAGAGTCTTATGCTCTTGTACCCTGACCCTAGCAAATCTTATCATACTCTTGCACCCTGACCCTAGCAAATCTTATCATACTCTTGCACCCTGACCCTAGCAAAGCTTCTTATGCTCTTGTACCCTGACCCTAGCAAAGGTTCTCATACTCTTGCACTTTGACCCTAGCAAAGCTTCTCATACTCTTGCACCCTGACCCTAGCAAAGCTTATCATACTCTTGCACCCTGACCCAAGCAAACCTTATCATACTCTTGCAGCCTGACCCTAGCAAAGCTTATCATACTCTTGCACCCTGACCCTAGCAAAGCTTATCATACTCTTGCACCCTGACCCTAGCAAAGTTTCTTATGCTCTTGTACCCTGACCCTAGCAAAGCTTCTCATACTCTTGAACAATACCTTTCAACTGTACTGAACTTCTCGGTATTTACTGGTTTTGAGGGCAAAATAATGAGGTGCCATGAATTCCGAAGTGGCTCCTTCAATTCCCAAATTTCCCGGGTTTTCTTTCAAAATTTTTTTTGAAAGTTGGTGCTGATGTCATCACGTGCAGGGGCGTTCACGATGATGTCAGCTTCGTGAGACAGCTAGCCTCAGCCTGTCGGTATTTGGCTGAGGGGTGGAACTGCCATTTAGCAGTAAGCAATGTAAATTACAAATGCATCAGCAAGTTGGTGTGATTTGTGCAACTGCAGTTATGTGAAATGCATGCAGCCCATTGCTACTGCATTCTTGTAAGGGTTGCTAATCACAAACCGTCCATTAGTAGGTTGCAGCAGAAAGCTTGGAAATTCAGACACACCACCTGAGAGAAGATATTTGTGCAAATAATAAAACAAATGGCGTAGCCTTCAATTACCAACTTAAGAAAGAGCTAGAAGTATGGTGGTGATCAGTTACAAATAAGTTGCAGAGGCTAGAGGTAACAGCATGCAAAACTTGCAATAAATCTGAACTGGCTGCTAAAGCTGTTCCACTGCAGCATGCGCGTTGGAGATCTAACGCTCACAGAATGTGGGATTCCAAGGACAGCATACTTAACCTGCAACACCTGAGCACAGACTAAAGCTCTGGTCACCCCATCAGTAGTTATGAGGATAGTAATCCAAATGAAAGAAGCATGCTAAATTCCTGGTACTGTAAAGAAGCTGACTTATGTGCTGGATACGTTACATGCTACATATATTTTTCTAAAAGGCTCTGTAAATGTTTCCTTCTTCTGTGGAGGTGTTTCATTCCAGTAAATCCAGTTCCTGAGTTTTGGCTCATCTGTTCCCTATCACTGTAACAGGAACACATTGTCTCTTTACGATTAACCCCTAGAGCTGCAGTGCAGGAGCAGTTGAGATTGGAGAAATTTCTTACTTGTAGCTCAGTGCTTGCTACTCAAGCTGCTTGGCTTTGCAAGCCTACTTTTATGTGTAGAGAGGGGGAACCCCTTTAAGGGTTGGAAAGTATTAGGTTACTTGGTCTGCATTGCTTTTGTGATTTACACATTACTCTTTTTTTTTCACCATCGTATCCTTCACTGGAAGAGTGGAGCTATGGATTTAATTCTTCACAAGAGGGGGATCCCCATCAAGGTAAGTGATGGATTGGTTCAATGTGGCTGTCAGGAATGGTGAGGTGCCAGTGAATGCATTCCCAGTGTCCTAGTTCCATAAATATGGTTAATGACTCACTGCATTTAATAGTGTGTTATATTTGACAAAGGAAGCTTAGAATTGTGAGCTCTGAATGACAATTTTGGACTGATATCATTTAATATATTGGAGAGAAAAGGTATGAGTGTAAGTGATAATTTGGTATATATAAATAATGAACATTGCCTGTGACAAACTGCACTTCTCTTTTGATCCACTGTTTTAATAGCAGGCAATGTAGATGGTTTTAACTTTATAATGCCACAAGACCAAATGAACACTGATAGACATCTCCCTGTACAAATTGTGTAGGTGTAATGTAGTATTATTTCCCATGTGATGCTTTGCTGAAAAAACTTTAGCAAACTCCTAAAGCACCTGTTAGGTTTCGAATGTTTTCATCTTTGATTGCTCCAGATGGTGTCTAATATGCTAACATTATATTGTGGCACATATAATAGGCCAGTCAATCATCAAGCAGTTCAGTTACTGAAATAATTTTAAACCAGTTTCCAATTATACTAATACTATAAATGTGCAAAGTTATGAGTGAGGTAGAGGAAGGTAAGGGTTTGTTGAGAGGGTGTGCGGAGCTGTACACTAGTGATATAATTTAGCAGTTAAAACCAATACTAGTGGAATTAGTTAGAACAGGAGAATAGGAAGGGGCATACATTAAGTAGCTACAAGTGACTGGATATGGATAAGGCATGGGAGGGGTCTGACAGTGTTTTTATTTAGAGGCTTCGGTGAATTGTTTTGGTAATGAAATGGACATTGTATCAACCCTTTAAATAGTATTGCAGTCGACAGCTGCAAATGAGTGGACTAGTATTGCAGGAATAAGCAGAGACTCGGGAATGGGTAGGAAGGTTGGTGGATTACAGGAGAAAGGGGAGATGGGGAGTAAATTACAGGAAGACTATCTGCTTCACAAATCACAATTTAAAAGAAGCTGGAAATAACTAAGATGGGAACAGAGCGACTGCAGGCGTAAAGTGCATAAATAAGAATATATTGTTAGTTAATTTGCGTGTACATTACTTCTTTGACCTTTGGTGTTGTAATGAATAATGTTAATGACTTTGTGCATGCATTTTAGTGTAGATGGATAGAAGCAGTTTATTTTTATAAAAGAAATTTGTATTTCAGTTTTGCATAAGTTCAAATATTTATATAAATGCAATACTATTATTCTGTTTATTTTGCTTCATATTTTCTCTGTTCTTCAGTTTGCTTTTAAAAGTTGGTATCCCACAATTCCATTGTAGTGGGCAGGGTTACATAATTCTATATGCAAATTTTATGTTAACTAGCATACAGATTTTTGGCCAGTTGCACCTATTTTTCATAGGCCTTTGTCCAGATTTTTTATGATTCCAGGTTGAGAGCCATGTCTTGCACCCTGACCCTAGCAAAGCTTCTCATACTCTTGTACCCTGACCCTAGCAAAGCTTGTTATACTTTTGTACCCTGACCCTAGCAAAGCTTGTTATACTCTTGTACCCTGACCCTAGCAAAGCTTGTTATACTCTCGTACCTTGACCCTAGAAAAGCTTGTTATACTCTTGTACCCTGACCCTAGCAAAGCTTGTTATACTCTTGCACCCTGACCCTAGCAAAGCTTCTCATACTCTTGTACTCTGACCCTAGCAAAGCTTCTCATACTCTTGTACCCTGACCCTAGCAAAGCTTGTTATACTCTTGCACCCTGACCCTAGCAAAGCTTCTCATACTCTTGTACCCTGACCCTAGCAAAGCTTGTTATACTTTTGTACCCTGACCCTAGCAAAGCTTGTTATACTCTCGTACCTTGACCCTAGAAAAGCTTGTTATACTCTTGTACCCTGACCCTAGCAAAACTTGTTATACTCTTGCACCCTGACCCTAGCAAAGCTTCTCATACTCTTGTACTCTGACCCTAGCAAAGCTTCTCATACTCTTGTACCCTGACCCTAGCAAAGCTTGTTATACTCTTGCACCCTGACCCTAGCAAAGCTTCTCATACTCTTGTACCCTGACCCTAGCAAAGCTTGTTATACTCTTGTACCCTGACCCTAGCAAAGCTTGTTATACTCTTGTACCCTGACCCTAGCAAAGCTTCTCATACTCTTGTACCCTGACCCTAGCAAAGCTTGTTATAGTCTTGTACCCTGACCCTAGCAAAGCTTGTTATACTCTTGTACCCTGACCCTAGCAAAGCTTCTCATACTCTTGTACCCTGACCCTAGCAAAGCTTGTTATACTTTTGTACCCTGACCCTAGCAAAGCTTGTTATACTCTTGTACCCTGACCCTAGCAAAGCTTCTCATACTCTTGTACCCTGACCCTAGCAAAGCTTCTCATACACTTGTACCCTGACCCTAGCAAAGCTTGTTATACTCTTGTACCCTGAACCTAGCAAAGTTTGTTATACTCTTGCACCCAGACCCCAGCAAAGCTTCTCATCCACTTGCTCCCAACCCAAACTCAACTTTTCATACTCTCACGCCGACCGTTGTACAGTTTTGAGCACCCAATCTCTCATTCTAAGCAACTAGTGAGCTGTGTTAACACTAATGTGTCATATGGTGGCCCTGCTTAAGAGAGAGAAAAAAAAAACATTGGGATATTCAGTAGTGTTTTGAGGAATTACCAATTTTAATTTATCCAGATATAAATCAACTGAAGCTGAACATGAAATTCCTAGCTTTTTAGATATGAGGTTCCCACAGAACAGTTTTGGTAGAGCTGAAGATGTAATGTCTGATTTGTATTTATTCAGTTAGAATATTGTGCTGAAAACGATGTGTCATGACTGTATCTTTCTAACTAATGACTATGCTGATCATTTTCCTCATTCGCCCTTGATTCAAAACAAAAATTCAGTAGGTGAAAAAGCTTTCACACGCTTAGGACCTGCTACTTGGAATCACATTTTCAGTGAAATCAGAACACTGTACTATAATATAGTTAAAAAAAACAGAAGCACCTCACCAATGAAAGAAAATGCAAATGTTTTAGGGATAAAGGTTAAAATAAGTTGTATAACTCATGACTCTGTACAGCAATCTCAAAACATTGTATACACTGTATACCATTTATATAGTGTAACAAAATGGAAGACACAGATCCCCATGGAGAAGTCTATAAGAAACTAATATAGAGAGCGGACTGATGGTCTTTCCTGAAAACTAAGACTTTTGAGTCCTCTGATCTTTTTCAAGTTGAGTGGTATGTTTAGATAAATACATGTCGAAATGTGCATTATATTGAATAATGTGTCTAATAAGAGACAAATAAAAGGTATTAAGACTTCTCCGGATCAAGAAGTGATGCCTGTGGAAATTAGATGAGCCAGAGAGAGAGAAGGTTTTCCTAACTACTGCAGAGACATGATGGACAGCAAGAGTGATTAGGTCTCTTATGACAATGTCTGACTGGAGGGGCGTGTCACCTGTATGGTAGGGTAACATGTTTTGTTTACCAGAATTAGCTATGTTACATTTTGTTCATATAATTTGAAACCATTGTCCATGCACTAATTGTATGTCACTGGAAGATCAAATAGCAACTCTCAATTTACAATAATCTATAAACTTAGATAACCACAGGCCAGGAGTGTTGGCCTGAAAGTCTGAGAAACAAATATCATATAGGATAGAACACAAAACACTGACCCTGTGGTACACCACTGGTAACTTTTCTGCTTTCAAAAGTGGCACCCACATCTCTAACCACATGGATTTTGTTGAACAACTAGTTTGCTATTCATCACATGACTTAAGAAATTATATTCAGATTTACAAGTCTGTCAATAATGTCTACATGGGGAATTATGTCAAAGACTTTGTCCAGGTCTAGATATGGTATATGTACTCAGTAACTACTATTAACTGCTTTGGTGACTGCTTTTAATAAAGTATTCAGGTTAAAGAGGCAGGACCTTCCATTGATAAAGCCAAATTGATGAGGGTTCAGGGTAAACAGTTTAGTAAGGTCTGAGATAATATGTTGGATAGCTTTACATATTAGATTAGTAAGACTAATGGCTCTATAGCTACCAGGGTCTATTGTTGGGTCACTTTTTGCCATTACAATGGCTGTTTTCAAGCTTCAGGAATATAACCAGTCATGAGGCTTAGATTAAAGATGTTAAGCAAAGGTTCAGTCAGGCCATATTTGGTACTGATAATCAGGCAACCTGGTATATCATCTGGGCTTTTGACAGGACTAACAGGATTTGTACCATAGTAATTAGAGAGGGTGGCTAGAGTTGTGGAACATGTAGAATAATGATAAACTTGGCTGGAGAAAATTTTGTACTAAATTTCTCATCTATGATGTTAGCTATTTCCTTTGCATCAGAGTGGGCAGGATTGTTGAGGACAAGCACTGAACATTACTGGGTGTTAGGTCTTAACATTCTGAGACAGTGAAAGAAAGATTTGCAGTAATACTTGATTATAGTGACTATTTTAAAGTTCATATTCAGCTGCGAGCTTTTAAATGGTTCCCTTAAACTCTATACTAGTTTACATAAGTGTTACCTTAAGTTCTACTGCCCACTCAGACACATGCAAGCTCAGTTATACCCTATTGCATGTTCGTTTAGGTAGAGTATCTAAGGTCTTTCACCTCCATGTGAGCCGCTATGAGGTTATAACTGTATCTGGCAGGATGAAGGGTTCTAAAAGCTCCTGTAAATATGGATAGTGCTAATTTCAGCAAGGTAAACAGACAAAGTGCAGCCAGTAAATTAATAAATTAAAAAGTGGCAATGATTTCACTGTATGTAACAGAGCAGTAGTAAAATTCGTCACAATAGTGCAACTAACATGACAGAGAAGACAGGGAAATGTATATTACCTACAAGGATGAAGCCTTTTCTTTTGCAAAACAGGCTGTTGCATTGGTAACTTAATAGGATAAAAACTGGTTTGTCTTACTACACTTTTACAGCAGCATGCTGAACTGAGTGAACCTCCTGGTATTTAAAGTCTGTAAGACCCCGCCCCCTCACAGAATCCAGCCAATGATTTTTTTTTTTTTCCAGTGATGAAATTTTTTAATGCTATCGCCTGTAGTCATGGAGAAGTGAAAAACTATCTGCCACAAACATGGAGACTACACTGGCTAAAACCACTGGTTTTGGTGAAGTTCAGACTAGCACTGTTTGTGCTCATAATTAGTATATTGGGGATAGGGCCATAGCAAGATATCCTGGCTAAGGTGGACAGATTATCAATATCAGATTGAGTAATTGCAATGTGCTAAACAAAGAGAAGGTGAACCACATTACTCCTGACATATGCAGGAAATCTGGCAGTAAAGGAGCAAGCAACTCTTGCCATTTTAGGTTACCTTTTGTTGCTGAAGTGAACGTCACCTGTACTGCTTCATGGATTGCTGGTCATTTCTTAGGCCAATCCCTGAGATTAAGTTCTACATTTTGCTTTTTTTTTTTGGATATTACCAGTGCTAAGCCTATTCTCTGTCTTTATAAGCATTTATATTAACCATCCCAAGCCTGTTCTGGTGGCTATTGACTTCCCCAGAAAAGATTACCAACAAAGTTCTTGTGAGAGACAAATTTTCACAAAATACTGACATTTTCTGTGTCTTTTTGTCTAGGAAATGGTCATGATGTTGACAAATGTGACAATGTAAGATATTTAACAGGAAAACTTTCCTAACACAGTTTAGAAACATTAGGGCTTTCATGGAATACTGTAAACCCTACAGTTACCTCAGGGAATACTGACCTCTAATTTAGCTGGGCTAGCCCACTTCTAAGTCACCCTATCCCCAGAAAACATTAGACAGAATAAAGAATTTCACATACATAACAACAAGAACACAGGGGAAAATAAAGAAGCTTAGACAACAGCAAGAAAAATGAAAATTAAGAAGCCTATGGCCACGGTGGTGCAGCGGTTAGCATTGCTGCCTCACAGCAAGAGGTTCTCTGGTTCGATCCTCGCCTGGGGTGCCGTCTGTGTGGAGTCTGCATGTCCTCCCTGTGGTCGTGTGGATTTTCTCTGGGTGTTCTGGTTTACTCCCACATCCCAAAGACATGCTGTAGGTGGATTGGACATTCTAAATTGGCCCTAGGTGTGAGTGTGTGCATGTGTGTGCCTTCTGTGGAAGGTTGGGCGCCGGGTTGGCAACTCGACACCGTAAAACTTCACTGCCAATCATAAGCAGACAGTTGATCCACTGTGGCGTCTCCTTACCGGGAAAAAGAAGAAGAAGCCTAAAATATTGGTCTCAGAGAAGGATAGTGCCAGCAATCCAGAACAGATGACCGAGAACTTGCCAGACATCTCACACAGACCCTTGTCTCCTGTGCTATGAACAGTGTGTTTACTTCTGAACGTCCCAGAACAAACTGCTGTTTTTTTTTTGGTGGTTTCTCCCCCCCGCAAAGGAGATGTATAGTATGCAGAAAGTTACAGAAAAGGTGCTACTGGTAACTAAAAAATAGTAGAATGTACTACTGAAGTGACATTGTATGATGTAGCCATCATCTGTAGAACTGCAGAGCCCTGACTCCAGATTACTTCATGGACTGCACTAACTAGCAGACTTGATACTGAATTAAGGGTGGATGGCCATGCCTATCCTCAGGCTGTGAAGGGGAGAGTGTGTTCACACTTTGGATCACATGTGTGCAGGTGATTATTCTGGTGGTGACTGGGGAAACCAACTCATAGTGTCTCTTGTGGGGGAGGCAGAGACATACTACTTATGCAACCCCCTTGCAGAAATAAGGGGCGGTCACTGTTGTGCATTGCATTCCTCACTTTCAGGTCATTACTGGGTAGGTGCAAGGGGTAGGACTACCTTGATGATGACTTTTCCTGGCCAGCCATCATCCTTTGCTGATGGGGGAACAACAATACACATTGGTGTGCAAGAAGCTGATGAAAGGCACGTAGTGGGGAAATAATGAAAAGTAAAATAAAAACGAAATGTTTATTTCAGAAGTCTCCTTTCTCCTCAGCTAGAAGCATGTCTTAATACAGGTAGCCTAATATTACAGACATGATATGCTTGAGGACAAAACCCTTTTTCATGTCTAAGGTGGTCTATGTGCTGTCTTTGAATCTGTTTTTTCAGTTGCAAGTTTTCTGCCTTAGTTAAGAGAGTAAGAACTGCATACACGCATACCATGGAAGTACAGAAAAAAACTACGTGTTATGTCAACAAAACAAAGGATGCTAGCAAAACAGATCAGTTACTCGTGCCCTTTATGCCAGGAAAAAAGGCAGACCTGTGTCTAAGCAAACAGTCTTCCGATGGCTGGCTAACTGCATTATCTTCTGCTACAAGTATGGGATTATCCTCACAGGGTAGCCCAAGGCACATTAAATCACAGCAGCTGTATCGCTGTGGTTTTCTTCAAGAACATCTTTTCCCAGAGTATAAGTGAAGTTGTTACTTGGGTTTCAATCTACCATTCTTCAAACTTTACAAGCTAGATACCTGATCAGGAGTAGGGCTGTTTTGACCTTGCATTACTACAAAGCACGAGCCCCACATAGTGTTTGGTACTGCTCTCATTTTTATTATGACTGCATCATCGATATAGTGAAGTCTTTTTTATTATGACTGTACTACATCAATGATACTTACATGAGCAAAGTACAGTCATGGGGTTATCCATTATAACCATAAATCTTTGAGTAGATGGATCATTACTGCAGTAGCGACTCCCATCCCCCCCCCCATTACTGTCAAGCAATCAGACTTGTAGTCCACTACTGTATATAGGTACGTGTTTTGAAGAGGTATTCATCTCTTGTTTTTGATGGCCACAGAGTGTGTTAGGTTGAAATTCGATTACTCATACTGACAAAGAATCCTTGCCTTTCTACAGTTTTTGACATTTGCTGGGAGGAACTTTATACTATTTTTAGTCTTAGAATAGAAACAAGAACCTTTTTTTGGCAACATCCTCCTACTGCTCCAAAAAAGGAACAGAATATAACACTAATTACACTATTCTTTACTGATGCAGATAAACCACGGTCTGGGCCATAACCTTGTTCCCATGACTGGAGATGCTTAATTGCTCTTGAGACCTAGCTATAAGATTGTCATCCATCTACATCTTATCTCCTTCACATTAGGAAAGCATTGCAGCTAAAATCCTTCTATTCAGACCTGTATGGTTATGGTCAACAACCTTCTATAACTGTACTTTCTATACTGGAGAGTGGTAAATCTTCAGTGTAAAACAGTAGCAAATGCCCCCTACACAGGTGCATAATGATCCATAGTATCTACTGCGCTCAGCAAATTAAATTGTGAGAAGAGTGTCTAAAGTTAACTAAATCACTTATTTTAAAGAAAACCTGTTTTAGACATTTGCTGGAGTGCTATATGAACCTTATTTATCGACTTAACCCAGAGGTAAGGAGATGTCTCCAGCTAAACTATGCAGATAGGAATATAAAACCAAAGGCAGAATTCAAATCCAAAATATCTCAGCTTGACAGTTACTTAAAATATCCCTTTTCCCTATTAAAATAATAACAGTGATAATAATAATAAGTTGCAGTAAGACAGGGGAGTGGTTAAAACAAGGTTATTTCTCAGTTGAAAGCTGCATTCAGTTCTTTTAGAGATGGCAGTTAGGACATTGTATCCTGGGAAACAAACTGCCATCAAGATAAGACTCGCACTGTATGCAGAAAGGAATTTAAGTTAAATTACAACAGTCTGATGTGTAGACAAGGATGCAATGAGGCACTTCCGTTCCAATTACCACAACTTGCGTCAAATGTGGTTTTGGTACCGAGAGAGCTGTAAAACTACCAGAGCTACAGGCATAAGTATAAAACAGTAGGGGTGCACATTATACAAAAGCAGGTTGTGTGCATCAGTGCAGCATGCGGGGGGTTGTATGATATAGTGCTATAACACATTGTCCATATGAGTAGCAGGACTCTAGGGAGTACTGCAACATGTTTGCATGCTATAGTAGAACAGCAGTTATGTGCAATATGCTGTAGCACAGCTCTACAGCCACATGAATGGGCATGACTGGGCAGTATACAGTAGTAGCTGGACACTGTCGCTGTAAAACACAAGGGGAGCAACAGAGCTGACTACTGTAGCACTGTTGTGGCTGTTTCTGCGCAAAAGTAGCAATACATAGTAAACAGCAGCAGAAATGCATGTCTGCATTTAGCAGAACTGCAGATGTCTCAGGAAACAGCAGGGCTGCAGAATATATTCTAACAGGACTCTGATACAGTGGAACAGCATGGATGTGCAGTACACTGCAGCAGCCTTGCCCTGGTTACTGCAAAACAGCAAGAGTGTTTACTGCTCTACAACACCATTCACATCAGTGTAAAACTGTATAGCTGTACAGAAGGCCACTGCTGGTCAGGGTGGATCAGTATGGCTTTGTCCTAATAACAGGGCTGTATATTCTGGTCTGAAGGAGCAGTGCTACAAACATATTCAGTATAGATGCATGACTAACTTAAAAGGAAAGCTATGGCTGCTATCAGATGTTTTCCTCATAGCAGCACACCTGTTCCACACTGGTCAGAGTCTGAAATAGCAGCCCTGACCAATATTTATCTCTGTGCTGAAGAATACAGTTGGGCTGTGGTTTGCATCTTATTTGCCTGACAAGGATATTACACTACAGGTGTTATGTTTTCACTAGTCACATCCTGAATGTGAAAAATATAAAGAGGTTCATGTGACATTGTTATTTCCACATTCCCTTTATTAATATATCTTTTGGAACAATAAATAGCCTTAAGTAGCAATTACAAAAGTCCATATACAAGTCCAGAAATTAGCTATTTTACATGAGTAACAAAAATAAGTGATACCCAAGGACTCTACATTTACTGTTGAGCTCTGGGACAGTTTTTCTGCTTACCTGCATTTTGTTAACTGTACTTCACAGATGACATTTCAAACTATCATACTTCATTATGCATCACATTCTTCTAATGTGACAGCACCTTCACATTATACTAGAATTTACAAACAAAATTGTTTATCTTTGTCTGAGTACATACTCAGATATTTTACTACAAATTCTAGGTCTGGGGATGGGGTAAGTAAAGAAGAGGCTGTCTAACATAATGAAACTTAGCTAATTACAGCTAAAGATTTACAGAATTATATAAGGCATGCTAACTGCAGTAATGTAAAGCTGTGGCGGACAGTGAGGGACATCCAGGTAATGCCCATCAGCAAACTGCATTCATATTCTAATCCTTCCCTCCAGTCATGCCCATCACTATTCTTCTGCATGCCTGTCCAAATCTCTGTTAAACTTCAAGCACTAGCTTCACTCCCACAATGAAGAGTTTAACCACCCTTTCTCTCACAAAGTGCATCCTCACATTGCCCCTTAAATAATTATTTCCCAATTGCATGATATCACACTGCTTCATTTGGACTTCTCCCCTTTCAGTTTTGACCATAGTAAATACTCAATCTGAACACATATGTAAACATTTAAAAAAATGATGTTCCTCATTTCCTCAGGATAACCATACAGCATACTGCACAAAGAAACTACAGAAGGCTAAATGCTAAAAAATTAGCATTTTGAAGCCTCCAAAATCCACTGTTTATAACAAACTCAAAGACTGCATTGTCACAAAATGAGAGGAAAACTGTTTTTCATTATTTTTCACTCATTTTGTAAGTGTGGCCTTTCAGTTTTGCCCCCCTGTAATCTTAGTGCTACCTACATACGTAATATAATTGTATGAGTTAACTGTGTTTGCTAGCATTAGTTTACCCTGCTTACTTCCCAGCTACGACAACACTTTATCCACAGTGTGTGGTGCCTATTGTCAGCAGACTCATTTCCACTTTTTTTTTTTGTAAAAATTAAGATCTACATAAATATTTACAATTTTCAATTTAAACAAACTTGGAAATGAATATTAGCTGTTGCTCTTAAAACTCTGCCTTGCGCTCATGATTTAATTGCACAGAGTGCATGGAGATAAAGCCATTGGGAGTGTGTTTCATGTTCTTTAATATTTGCATTGTTAAATCATATAATTATTTAAGGGTATAATTCATCTCCAGGGCTCATGTTAGATAACAGAAACCTACATTTACAAAATTTAACATAATGCAAATAATAAGGGCTATAAATATAGTCCCATAAAGTTTAAAAGAGCTTGTTCCTGTGCTCTTCCTGTGCTCACATCAAAAACATAAGGAAGAGTTTTAAGCACACCAGCAAACAATTTATGTCCACATTTGCTTAAATAAAAACTTATGGGGATTGTAATTAACTACGGAATCTTCATTTTTGGGAAAAAAATAAGTAAATAAATAATCACGAACAAGTTTAACAGACAACAGGCATCAACACTGACTTAATCCATGAAATTTAAGGCAGTTATATTCCATTGTTTTTGCCTTTGCTTCCTTATTGTATAACCTGCAACTTTGAAGTTATTTTCCATGTAACAGTGTGCTCACAAAGTTACTGTTGCAATAAATAAATAAAATCTCACATCCCGCTAACAGTCCCCATGATTACAGTTTAATTTCCTTAATTACATCTATAATGTTGTGAATGTTTTTTCACCAGTCTCTGTTGTCCTCTTTTTTTTTTTTTCATTTGTTGCCTTCCCGTTAGCTATTTTTATTATTCTTGCTGGTGATGGTGGTGGAGGAGGGCAGCAATTTCAATCTGTTTCAAACCCAGTATCCTAGCATCTGCTTTTCAATATTGCTCGCTCGCTCTCTTTTTTTTTTTTTTTTTTTTGTTATAGTCATATTTGAGCCATGCCATGTAAAAACAGACAATATCCTTATCATTAGATGTTAGGAATGTCTGAATATTGGTCTACAAACTTCTGTGGAGTGCAAATTTATATTTATTGCTCTCTGTTATAAAATTATTTTCAGTGCAGGGCATATTAGGGTAAGATTTGTTCTGCTGCTGTAAATCGGAGTATGCTTGCAGTCTGCGAAGACAGAATATTTTCTGTCTGTTCCCTTGAGGTGGGCGCCATTACATTTTGAACAGCAGCAGCCCCTCATATCTTAAGCAAACCACACACCTGTTTTTCAGTTCAGGTCAGCTGATTTCACATTCAGTACTTCAGAATGATGGACTTTTGGGAGGCTTAGATTGCTCTAGGAGAGATATCTAACACCTCTTTATGTGTTCATATGCCTGCCCTCAAAGTAGTATATTTTATCAATTAATGCAGAGAAGCTTACTAAACAGAAATCATAAGGCATTGTGATTATTTTTTTGTGCGTTGTTTATATTCTCCAATTATGTTTTGACACAGTGCCAGATTTTCCCTCTACTCTCCTGTTTACCTATTTTATTCCCTTTCACATACTGGTTCTTGTTTTGTGCTATTTTTTAGCTTTGTAACCTCTGCAGCTTTCTATTCCATCCTTAGAATTTGTGAGGTGTAACATACTAACAGATCAAACAGAATATAATACTCCTCTCAGCCAATCACAAACCATTATTCAACAACTGCATTTGATAGTATTTTATCAAAATATAGTTTACAGCTTGCTGAAGGGGCCATAAAGCTGTGTGTGTGTGTGTGTGTGTGTGTGTGTGTGTGTGTGTGTGTGTGTGTGTGTGTGTGTGTGTGTGTGTGTGTGTGTGTGTGTGTGTGTGTGTGTACATACATGCTTCCTTATGTTTTTTTGTTTTTGTGTGTGTGTGTGTGTGTGTGTGTGTGTGTGTGTGTGTCTGTCTGTCTATCCTGTGATGTCTTCTGGTAGTCTATCCTGCCTTGTGCCCACTGCTTGTCAGGACAGGCTGTGGCTTCATGACTCTAAATTATATCAAATCCATTTTGAAATGGATGGTTTTGTGGAACCTGATCTGTGCTGTACCACTGGATGTTTTAAATAAGTTAAAATTCTGTCTATGCTACTTACACAACAGGTTTGTCTATTAAAATGGATGTTGTCTTCAGACTTAAATGCAGTTTTCATCCTAAAGGCAGTTTATGGAGTTGCATGCCAATGACTTTCCTCTGTACAAGTAACTTGATTACTCCTGTAAGACCATCCATTTAACATAAACAATAAAAATACATTTATAAGAGGTCCCTGTGTAAGTAACACAAAAATGTACATGGACAAATAGATTTCAATTTTGACTAACAGACTGATGAAATATATTGAAAATGTAGTTGAAAAAATATCCCTTCTGGTCTGCAGGAACTATACCTCAAAGTTCTCCACATTCCTTAGTGTAGTTTATTTTGTAAGGATAATACAGTGATACTGGAGCTAGTAAGCAGGTCAGGTTCACCCTTACACTGACGTAAGCTCACTGTTGTGGCTTTGATGGAATTTTTACACAGGGAAATGATCAGTGCTGTTTAGGGCCCCACAGCTTGCTTGTAAGGAACCTGACATCGGCAGGAACAGCTCTCATATCTTGACTATTCTGTCAGCTACCAGCTTGCCTTCAACACACATACAACACCTCCCCTCCTGTATTAGAACTCAACCTAGCCTACAGTTCAAGTCATTTTAAAGCTCCTTACATAACAATGAGCACAGCAACATTTGAAATGTTAGTTTTACACTCCAGCCCCCAGATCAGCTCAGTTAAGGCACTTTTCTTACGACTTGACTTCCCCATGTAATACACGCTTGCTTGTTCTCACTCTTGCGCTCATCCAGCTGCCCATAGATGACGAGATTTTTGAGAAGAATGAGTCAGTGTTTCCTGCAATGTGACCACGGGAGGTTAACTACGTTTGTATAGGTCTTTTTTATTCTCGCTTCCCCAGTTGCAAGCAGTTGCTTAACTTTTTTTGACGAGCCATTAAGAATTTTCATAAAGCCTGCAGTCAAGCACATAACAGGACTAATTTTATAATCACCCTCTCCAACAGCAAATGTGAAGCATTCAGGGCTTTAAGATGACCCCCGCAACCTTTTCGCACTTGAGATGCAAGGCTAAAACTGCACAGCCTTCATTCAAAATGCAAACACACATATTCTTATATGAAACATTCACATACCAGTGAATGGCTTTATACAGTACTTATCTCAAAACTGCCTTTGAAAAAAAAAAGTTCTGTCAGATAAGGATCAATGTGCCACACACAGTTATCCATCCATACCTCTCAACCACTTAGAGCAAGAAATCTGGACAAACCCATAAATAATGGGGGACAAAGGCCAAAAAACAGGGACAAGTTTTACATATTGCACTTACAAACTTAGTTGATGAAATGACAGGCTTTGCATTAGCATGAATTTTCTGAAGGGTATGAAGTCTGAAACTCAAATGTCTGTTATTTTCTGATTTCAGTCCTCAATGATTTGCCAATAATTTGTCAGAAAAAACACATGATAAACGGACCAAATATATGAGGCAAAAATCTGTGCAGTTGAGAGGTATGTGTCCACCAAGAATACTTTTTTTTTTTTTCATTCCTGCTGCCTGCTTATTATTTGGACTGCCAGTGTGATTGTAGTGCGTGTCTTCCAGCCAGCCATCAGAAGATTTTTCTTTATATACCCTATAACCCCGAGTGCACCCGTTTTCATTCTAGGGATAGGTATACATGGGGCTGATGCAGAGGCAATCCTCATTTCTTTTGGTTAAGTAAGACTTGGCAGTCTATCTCCTTGTAATCATATGCACCATCAATTTCCCAGTCTCCACTGGGATTTGAACCGGTAATGCTGTCCATTGCATGATTCAGCAAGCTCCTTCCCTGGGAGGGGTGAGAAGGCATAACCACATCACTCCCCTCCCATCTCTGTCAGCTCCTCTAGCACAGGAACCACTTATCAAACCCAGATAAACTGGGCCATAATCAGGGCGTTCATCCCTCTACACCAGGGAGCTGACCCAGAATGCTTGTTATGACAGATTATGCCTTGTACTCTACTTCGTTTGTTGAAATTCCACTTCATACAAACCAAATTAAGTCACAGCTCCTCTTACCAGAACATGTTCTGGATCCATTTATGTCTAGTCGATGATGCTCAAACCAGAGAATGCCAGTTCCTCCCCCCTACATCCAGCAACACATTATAGGTGACAACAGTATCAATGTAGTTTCATTGTCATTTTTTTCTTTGATACCCTGTGTTGTAACTACCCCCTATCAAATGTTCTCTTCTAAAATATTTTTGAGTTATCCAGCCTGCTTATAAATCACCTGTCTACCCATTCCAGGATGGTTCATTGAAATCCGTCATTCTTGTCTTTATTTGTCTGTACCTTCTATGTACCACAGCAATTTGTCAGCATTCTGTTAATTTTAGTCACTGGCAGATTACATGGAGTTCAAGTATGAGCACCACAGACAGGTCCCATTCTTACATGATTGCATTTGCTTGTTCTGCTCATGATGTGTGCCTAATTATAGTACATTAAAAGAACAAATTTTATACTTTCACTCTGAATTTTTGTCTGTGCAGTTAGTCCCTCGTATCAGTTTCTGGAGCTCTCTGTCATCTTAACTGCTGAATATATCTTCAATGGTGGCAAGAAAAATATATAGGTTTATTGGTTAGTACTAGGCTAACTGCCTTGTGGGCCATTTAAGCCTAGCCAATTACCCCATGTGAGAATCAAACCCTGCATCTTGTGTCTGCAAGGTAAGCACCTTAACCATTATATCAACCTCCCATTCTGAGGGATTACAGAGAGGTTAAGTACAAACATTACAGACAAGTCCCATTTTTATATGATTGTATTTGGTTGTTCTGCATATGATTTATTCTTTTAATATGTAGTGCAATATAATACTACAGAAATGTAGTTAAGGTTTTTGCAGAAATGTCTGACATTTCAGATTATTAGCCTTCTTCAGGTAAAAAATAGTAGACGATATTAAACAAGCATTAACTACAGGCATCAGATATTGGAAAACTGACCATGTCAAAATGTAAAGATTCATTTTAAAATGATTTAAGTATAGAAGTTTCTTGAAAATTATTATTATCTCTAACAAGTCTTAAGTATTCAGTCTTACATATGTGTCTTCCATAAGAACACTGGACAAGTGAGAAAGGATGAAAAGGTAGGAAGGAAGGGAAGAACAGGAGGAAAAATGTTAATTGCACTTGATGTGCATATTAGATATATTGTCTCCTGCTGATAAACATATGTAATGCAGTGTAATAACTAATTTCTAAAACATGATTCATTTCAACAAGTAGATGTTTCAGTGAATACCTGTTTAACAACAGATGCCACTTAAATGGGTTATACACACAATTTAATTGTTTCTACTTGGATTTTTATTTCTTGGAAGCCAGTCTGCTGAAACAGCACAGTCTTTTCCATGGAATTGAGTTTTTTTTTTAATGTAGTAAAATTTTATTTAATAGAAATAATTAAAAATTCAACATTATTCAATGTTATAGAACAATCAAAGCTATACTGTCTAGTTTGTTTTGAATATATTCAAATTGGAACAATGATAACCAAAAAGGGAATGCATTTTACTGGCATTAATAGCCTTAATTATTTATCCTGTTATAGGTGTGTAGGTAATACAAGGCTAGCTGCCATTTTGGGCCATGTTAAATCTATCCAGTTTGCCTTTTGGTGCTTGAATTAACCTATCCCATTTGGTGTTAAGATTGGCTTCTCCCATCCCATGCTGAATAATTATATATTATCTCTAGTGAGAATCACTAGGATTATACCACAGATAATTTGAGGTGACCCATGCATGGGATAAAGCATTTGGGAGTTGCCTTTGTCCTTTAGAAGTACAGGGGGCAGTCCCTGGGTAAAATGTATGTTTCTCATCCATAGATCCAAGTTGCAGTTCAATATGGAAAGAGCCGAGCTTTGTTTTACAGGAATGAGGAGTCTGTTCCAAAACAGCAGTGTACTCTGTGAGATAAACCTGTTCCTCCAAACAGTACTGTTGATTTTCAAGTTTTAATTCATAAATTTATAGGTAAGTACTAGGCTAGCTGCCCTTGTGGGACATTTTTAAACCTAGTTCATTTCCCCTTCAAGATGAGAATCAAACCCTGTACCTTGTGTCTTTCATTATCCCAAAGTACAACAATTTATAAGTACACCCTTCAAAGCTGAAAGTTAAATTGTGTCCTTGTGTTTGTGTTAAATATCTTAGCCATAATATCAATCCCCAATCATAAAATATCCATTGAAATAAGATACATTCTGGACTCCTTGGCAAATTTTATATGCAAATAGACATCCTGAATGTCCAACAATCATATCCAGACTCTGTGACAAGCAACAAATGATTGTTTGCACTGACAAGCATTTTGAATTTTCTTTTACTGCAGACTTGCTTAGGTCACTGAGATTCAAAATAATCCTGAAGTCTTTTTTAGTACCTTGGGGAGATCCCACAGTGCTTTAGGTATCTTCTGTAGTCACTTCTAGAAATAACTGCAGTACATTGACAATAAAATCAAGTTTTTGTTCACAGAAGTCAATAAAATAATGTTTAAGAGGTAGCTTGTTTGGTACAAGTGATGTAAATCAATGAGGAAGATATTAAAACACATAAATGGGCTTTATGACAGTCAGACTTTTTAAGAGTGTCAGCAGACTGAGTGGTGGTCAAAGTGATGAAGTCGCTGGAGCTGAAAAGGTTTGGATGTAACTATTTTTATTAAAGCTGTTCAGGATGCATCAGATAGTATCTTAAATAAGACTGAATGGCCAACAGCAAATTGAATGAATCCATGGTTAAAATGGGTAATACAGATGTCGACAAGGTGGCATATGAGCAATTAGTTGCCAGTTTGATATTGAAGCAGAAGAAAACGGTGAATCAGCAACTCATTTGCTTAAAGGGGACATTAGCAATGTCCAGTTCTAAGTTAATAAAACAAAAGGATCAGGTTTAGATCAGGCTATGCCTTCCTCATGACCAAATCCATAACCAGTGACTGCACAGAGGAGCCAATATGTTTTGATTGTACTAAGCTTTCTGGAGTCATTTGAGAGAGGGTTCCGAGGATTTCAAATGATAACAAGGGACTCTTCTTGTCTTTCATTGTCACAAAGGACTGCATTTATCTCCTAGCAGATATCTGTGGCACAGCTTAGATGTCCTTATGCTGATCACTAGACATACTGCAGGGCTGTTGAGTCTGCTCCAGCATCTCTGCCAACTGGGAGGTGCTCCATCAATGTGAACACATAAAATACTGGCATCAACTGCACTGTCAACCTTGTCAACACCAACTCTAAAAGTACATTCCATAGGGTGTAATGAATTCCCAGTGCTGAGGCAATGGATATCAGTAGTACAAAGGTGCTGGTGGATGCTGCACGACTGGTAATCAACTCCAGTAGACATTGTATGAATCATGATGAATACTGAAACTATGCCAGCAAAGATGCTGAATGATCACTATCTAGTATGAAGGTTAGGGGTGTTCTGACATCATGTCAGTCAAAACAGTGCATGGCAAGGCCATTTACCAACTACTTACAGATAGCACAGGTCTTTTGGTACTGACAGTCATAACAACAGCATAACAGTGTAGTGTGCAGGTTGTTGTACCTGTCAAATAGTAGCATGCAAAATCTGAGTCCTCAAGTTTTAAAGCACTACATACAATAATAGGGAAGACCAAAAATGTCTGGCTCACCAAAGCTGTCATGATGCTCATATCTGAGGGGCAGGGTGACTGTGCAGCATCCACTTCCTGCCTAACCTCTTGTAGAACTTTAGTGAATATTTTACAGTTCAATTTCAGGCTGGGGGAGGCCTTGGGCAAAGCTGTCCTCAGCTGCATTTTTGCTTCTGTGAACCCAGAGATGGCTCTAAAAGTGATACTGTCTCAAGTCATCTCCTTGGAAGCTGTGGAGATTGAGACATCCAGTGTCTTGTTCAGACATAGCTGATGTCAGGAGTGGTGCTGAAGTGGGAATAGTACAGTTTTGTACCTACCATAAATGTAGATGTTCGAAGATCCACATTGCTGCAGTCCTAACACTTGGGTAGTCCGCTGTCCCAGTCGGCCCGAATACCAAAGTATAAGGCTGACGTCGGTCAAGGCGCATTTGTCTGACATCAGGACGTCAGGGTACAAATGCGCATGACCGACGTCATATCCTCAGTCTTTTCTTGCCCCAGATGTCAGAAGACCCTAAAAAGATAAAGCCAAAACCAAAAAACACCAAACACTCCTGTACCTAATATATATACAATATATACAAATTTACAAAAATAGAACCCCACCCACACAACCACCCCTAAACACAGAGGGGAAGGAGGGAGGGTAAATTGGACTGCAGCAATGTGGATCTTCGAACATCTACATTTATGGTAGGTACAAAACTGTACTATGTTCTTCATCTCACATTGCTGCAGTCCTAAAACTTGGGTAGAATCCCAAAGCAGAGATAAGGGAGGATGACTAAACTATAAAGAAGCAGGAGCTGCCAAAATGCCCTGCAACACAGCAGTGGCAAAACCAGCCCTGGATTTAGAATAGAGAGGAAGGTGGTAATGCTTAGAGAAAGTATGCACTGAACTCCAAGTAGCTGCCTCCAAAATATCCTTAGTTGCCACCCCCCTTAGAAATGCTGTTGAAGTGGCAGTAGCCCTAGTGGAATGAGGCCTAATCCCAGCTGGAATCTCCTTGCCATGATGGGAATAACAGAATGCAATGCAAAACCCAATCCACTTAGATATAGTTTGTTTTGACACAGGCTTGCCCAGAGAACTCAACGCAAAAGAAACAAACAACTGTTGAGACTGCCTAAAATCCCTAGTCCTGCTTAAATAATAACGCAACTGCCTGTGTACATCTAAAGTGTGCAAAATCTTTTCCCCCCTATTTTGGGGATCTGCATAAAAAGTAGGCAAATGAATAGTTTGGTTTAAAGCCACACTAGAAACCACCTTAGGCATAAAGGAAGGATTAGTACGTAATGATACCCTATCCTTATGGAAAATCAAAAAAGGCTCAACCGCCATAAGGGCCTGCAATTCAGAAACCCTTCTTGCAGAAGTAATGGCCAACAAAAAAGCAGTCTTCCATGACAAGTATTTCAACTCAGCAGTAGCCATGAGGCTCAAAGGTTGTAGAGTAAGTTTCTCCAACACAAAATTGAGGTCCCAAGCAGGAGTAGGAGCTCTCGTGGGGTCTTATATTCTTTGCCCCTCTAAGAAATTGCTTGAACAAAGGATGAGAAAACAATGGTGGGTCACAATCATAGTGAGCTGAAATTGCTGCAGCATGAATCTTAATGGAAGAGAAAGACAAACCTTTGTCCAATAACTCAGTAAGATATTGAAGAGCCACACTCAAATTTGGCTCAGAAACATCCAAATCCTTTGCTGCACTCCAAAATAAAAATCTCTTCCATTTTTCTGCATACACTTTACGTGTACTAGGTCTTCTGGCTTCCATAATCACATTCAAAACTTGTTGAGGAAGTTGAGACCTGCTGTGGTTCAAAACAGAATATGCCAGGCTGTCAGATGAAGAGAGTGAAGCTTGACATTGAGTAGATGGCCGTCCCTCTGAGACAAAAGGTGTGGAATTAAAGGTAAAGGCCATGGAGGCTTCCTTACCAGATTCCTCAGTAATGGGTACCAGTGTTGCGAGGCCAATCTGGAGCTATCAAAATCATCCTTGGCTTGTCTTGTCTGACCTTTAGGAGTACCTTTGGGAGGAGAGGCAGAGGTGGAAAGGCATACACATGAAGATTTTCCCAACTGAATGAAAGAGCATCCACTTTCCAAGCTGTGTGATGAAACCTTTTAGGTGCAAAACTTTGGCAGCTGGTGGTTTAGTGGAGAAGCGAACAGATCTATGTCTGGAGTTCCCCATGACACTGTCAATTTTGAAATACATGAAGATCCAGTTTCCACTCGTGGGGATCCATGATTTGCCTGCTTAACACATCTGCTAAGGAGTTCTGTGCTCCTGGCAGAAACCTTGCCTGAAGATTTAGCTGCAAGCTGAGCGCAGTCTCCCACAAAATCATTGCTTGCCTGCATAGAGGATAAGAATGTGTTCCACTTGCTTGTTGATGTACCACATGACAGTTGTGTTGTCTGTTAGAATCAACACCTGCCCTGGAAGAAGTAACTCCTTGAAAGCCATTAATGCAAACTGGACTGCTAACATCTCCTTCATGTTGATATGTAGATGCTGTAGTCTGGCAGGCCACTTGTCTTGTATCCACTTTCCATTCAGATGAGCTCCCCAAGCTATGTCTGAGGCATCTGTCGTTAGAATCTGACTCGCCTCTGGCCGGGTCACAGAGAGTCCCTTGTTTAGGTGACATTCCTGTATTATTGGAATGACAGTGTCCAAATCCTGGCAGTGCTGTGTCCATACATTTTTGAGATACCATTGCAGCTTCCTCATATGCAGTTTGGCATTGGGAAGCACCAGAATACAAGATGCCATGAACCCTAAGGCTTGAAGGACTGTCCTTGCAGTCAGCCCGGACTGAAGAGATAGTTGATGGAAGTAAAGGGAAAGATTCTTTTGTTTGTCCGGGGTTAAAAAGGCCATCTGGGCTGCTGTATTCAGTCTCACACCCAGAAAGCACATGTCTTGAGAGGGTACTAGACTGGACTTTATTTCGTTCACAGAATACCCCAGGCATCTTAGCACTGCTATCACATATTCCAGATGCTGAAGAAGCTCGTCCTTTTCTTGAGCCAGAATCAGACAGTCGTCCAAGTAAGGATAGATTTGTATTCCTTTTAGCCTGAAGAAAGCTATGACTGGAGCCAGAACTTTTGTGAATACTCTGGGCGCAGTAGATAAGCCAAAGGGCAATGCAGAGAACTGATAATGGGAATTCCCAGCTCGGAAACGCAGATACTTCCTGCAACTGAGTCTGATAGGCACATGAAGGTAAGCCTCCTTGAGATCTAAAGTTACCATCCAGTGATCTTTGCCCAGCAGAGGTAAAAGCTGTTGTAACGTTAACATTTTGAACTTGGGAATGTCCAGATAAGTGTTGAGGATAGACAAATCCAAAATTGGTCTCCACGTGTTCCCCTTTTTTGGTACTAGGAACAGGCGAGAATAAAATCCTAAGCCCCTTTCTGGCACAGGAACCGGCTGAATGGCCCCTATCTGGAGTAACAGAGAAATTTGCTTGTGAGCCTCTTTTCTTTGTATAGGAGGAATGTCTGGCATGCCTTTGAAAGGAGGCAAGGTATGGAAATAAAACCTGTAACCGTGGTGAATGATATCCAATACCCATCTGTCTTGGGTAATAAAACTCCAATTTTCTTTGAAAAGTGCCAGCCTTCCTCCCAAAGGTGCTGCCAGACGAAAAGGCTCTGGCAGCTGAAAAGGCAGGTCATTGGGTCTGCTTACGAAAGGACTGACCCCTGCCCTCACCAGAAGACTGGGCAGGTGAACTCCCTGTTCTAGGCCTAAAAGAACCTTGAGCTCTGCCCCTACCACGTCTAGATCTACCCCTAGACTGGGAATCAGAAGAAGGATATGTCCACCCCTTAGTAGGCCAATTTCTACTAAACTTCGGAGGCTGAACCTGCAAAAAATCTTTAACAGTCTGCATAGACTTAGCCTTGTCCTCCATTTTCTTTAAAACTGCTTCTACAGGCGAACCAAATAACACATCAGATTGTAAAGGAGCATCTAAAATCCTTGTCTTTACATGCTCAGCTAAATTCTGATCCCTCAGCCAGGCGTGCCTGCGAAGAACAGAACCAGTGGCTGCCACCCTCGAAGAGGCCTGTACAGCATCAAAACCACATTGCAAGGAATGCTTACCCACCTGTTCAGAAACATGAACTAAATCCTGCAACTCTTTACACTCAATACCTTCCGCCAGAGCATCTACCTTAGACTTCAATTGTGAAAGGAGATAATTTTGGTATTTCAACATGTGAAACTGGCAATTCAAAGCCCTCATGGCTAAAGTGGAAGAAGTATACACCTTCTTTCCCCATCTATCCAAAGCCCTTGCCTCTTTATCAGAAGGAACAGGATTTTTAACAACAGAAGCCTTAACACCTTTAGGGCCCTGAGAAACAGTTTCTGGGTCTGCCCTAGGACTCATAAAAAGATACTTATGAGCTTCAGGCACCCTATAATACCTATCCGGTTTAACTGGGGCAGGAGGCAAAGAATCAGGGTTCAGGGAAGCCTCTGCAAAAACATCTTCTACCACATCCAGAACAGGAGGTATAGCCAAAGGCCTATGCTGGGGTAGAAACAAAAATTCCCTAAGCCTTTTCCTGGAATCAGAGAAATCTTGACCTTCCCATTTAAAATGTTCCCTCATGGAATGAAGAGTCTCTGAAAAAGAAAAATCCTCAGGAGGAGAAGCCGAAGGAGTAGAATCATCTACATCAGAATCAGAATAAGGAGGATACTCCTGCAAGTCTTCAGCCGAAGACTCAGAGGCCTCCGAACACTGCTCAAAACTCTCAAGCTCAGGTTCCACCCTAGGCCTCTTATCAGGGGGGGGCATAGAACCTCTAATCATAGTAATCAAATCTTCTGCCATTTTAAGCATATGTTTTTTAGGCAGAGACCCTGAAGAACTAGGAGAGACCCCCACTGAAGTTAACCCTGGCCTGCCTCTAGAAGAAGCCTTGGAAACAGAAGGGGAGGGCCTAACCACCTTAGGTAGGGAGGGGAGAACAGCTACCTGAGAAGCCCCTTCAGCCTGGCCTACCTCCTGAGAGGACACATCTTGTAACAGTAAAGTCTCTCCCTGAGAATCCAAAGGAACTTCTGGTAGAACCACCGGCTCCACCGAGCCCTCTAAAGAACCGACGTCCGGGACAGACGGTTCTTCCAACCTAGGCTTTGCTGCTTTGTCCTTGCGCTTTTTAGATGAAGCGGGCGTCGGAGCATCCGACGGCATGTTGTAATTACAACGCTTCCCAAAAACTAACCTGGCACAATCTAATCTTCTCTTAATAGTGCATTTGTTAAATCTAGCACAAGAGCGACAGCCAACAACGTCGTGCTCAGGCCCTAAGCAAGGTATACACAAGGTATGGTAATCCCTATGAGGTATCTGGTTCCCACAAGAAATACAGTTATTCACTTTTTCTGACATCCGGTTAAATACTGAGGCAAGAAAAAACCAAAATATTCCCCAACGGGGTACTTAGCCAACTTTGATTCGGTCTGAAACTCCGACTTCAGAAAATTTCAGAACGCCAACCTGCACTCGCAATACTGCTTCTGCATCGGACCATGCGGCAAAAAAAGACTGAGGATATGACGTCGGTCATGCGCATTTGTACCCTGACGTCCTGATGTCAGACAAATGCGCCTTGACCGACGTCAGCCTTATACTTTGGTATTCGGGCCGACTGGGACAGCGGACTACCCAAGTGTTAGGACTGCAGCAATGTGAGATGAAGAACATCAGAGTATGTTTGCTCCTGGTTGCTGTGCATAAACAGTGACAGATGCAACTCTGACCACTAGATCTGAAAGTCAGTATTAGAACAGCGAAGAGGCATTTAATCGAACTCCTCTTTGTTGACACAAAGAGCGAACGCACTAAAGCACGAACGCTCAAAACAGCGATTTCTTTCCCTGGGAAAGAAATCGCTTGGCCTTCCCCATGTATTTGCCCCTTTCCCTACTGTAGTGTGATCTCAGAGTTGGTATATTTAGTTGGAGGGGTGTGGGGGGCAAAGCCCCCACATTGTAATGTTTGAAAGTGTGTGTGTGTGTTAGTGCTACCGATTTCTTTCCCCAGGAAAGAAATTGGTGTTCTGAGTGTTCACGCTTTAGTGCGTTCACTGTTTATGTGTTGCCAAAGAGGCATTCGATTAAACACCTCTTTGGTGTTATGATATAGACCCAGATCTGAGGCTGTCAGGTTTTCAGCCATAACCTTCTGCCATCTGTCTTAGTTTCATAGATTTTCTTGGGTGAGGGGACAATTGGAAGGGACATCATCCAAATCAGAGGAGGAATCATCACTGACAAGACCTCATCTCCTCAGTGCTGCCTGGTTAAAACCTCAGCAAACCAGACACTCTTAACTGTTGTGCTCTTGCTAATACAATATAAGCAAAAGAAGAGATGTCCACAGATGGAATTTACACATCAGCAGGAGACTGAATTTCAGAGTCAGTTCTCAATTGTGGACTGCCAGTCTGCAAAGCTGATCAGAGTGAATATCCTGTTTGTTGATATACTGCATTACCAAGGCAGTGTCTGCAATCACCTTCAAGGTTCCAGGGCTCCAAACTATTCTGGAAACCTAGACAGCAAACTGAACTGCAAACATTTCTTTCAAATTTATCTAGAGCTTGCACTCCTCTGTCTTCCATGTTCCCTATACCTATATCAGCCTCAGGGTGTGTCCCAAGGTCGAATATGAGGTATCCATGCTAATAGTCTGGATTGGGGTAGTCTACTTAAAAGGCAGGCCATCCATTATCCTAATTTGGTTTATCCTTCAAAAAGTACAGTTGTGTAAGTCAACTTACCATTACAACAGATGTTAAATGATCACTGCTGTAGTAGCCTTAGTTATATGGGTTATATCCTGCATAGGATATAAGAGCTGGCCAGCATCCAAAGTTTCAGGGTACTTTCCACAAGCCCAAACCTTTAGTCAGCTCGAGCTGAGCTGACTAAAAAGACAGCTTTGGGAGCAAAGCCCTTCAGAACTTTCATGCCAACAGAGAGAGGGAGGCTGAGCCCTGAAAGGACAATGCTATGAACAAAAAAAATAAATGCTCACACACTGGCATAAAAAACATTCCAAAAACAAGGGAGATGGAGGGAGGGGTCGGATACTGCAGTGATCATTCAAACATCTACTGTTATGGTAAGTTTACTTACACAACTGTACCATATTCATCATATCGATCACTGTTGCAGTATTCTTTGCTATATGGGTAGATTACCCTAGATTACTACATTTGGGAGGTGGAAGAAGAGTCCAGAAGCCCCTAGAGAATGGTTCTAGCAAACCCTAATCTAGACCTAGAGAAGGAATTAAGCTTATAGTGCTTTGCAAAATTGTGTACAGAAGACCAAGTTGCAGCTTCTAAAATACCTCTAGAATTCGACCCTTTCCAAAAAAAAATAGATGAAGTCAAGGAACTGGTAGAGTAGGCCTTGACCCTGCCTGGAATACTTTCATTGTGGTGTGTATAACAAACGTTAATCACCTTAGACAACCATTTGGAAATAGCCTGCTTTGACACAGACTGTCCATTCTTCTTACCTTCACAAGAAATGAAAAACTGATATGATAATCTGAAAGATTTAGTTCTGTTAAGACAGTACCTGAGTTGTCTGTGGGCATCTATGATATGGAGTATCCTTTCTCCTTCATTTTTAGGTTCAGGAAAGAAGAGGAGGAGGAGATGGATAGCTTGGCTTAAAGTAAACTCGGATACTACTTTAGGCATAAAAGGCTCAGCTTTCAAAGAAACATGGTCTCTGTGGAAAATGACATAGGGTTGACTCATCATAAGGGCTTGCAGTTTACATACCCTTCTTGCAAAGGTCAAAGCGTTTAGTAAAACTGTCTTCCATGATAAGAACTGCAAGTCAGCCACGTTAGCTGGTTCAAATGGAGCAAGTGTTAGCTTTTCCAACACAAAATTAAGATCCCAAAGAGGGGTCAGCAGTTTTCGTGGAGGATCCTAATGCAAAACCCCTTTCAAAACATTTTGACATGAGAGTGCATTGGAAGAAGAAGATCCATGGACAAAAATACTGAAATGGCCAACAAATGAACCTTGAAGTAGGAGTAAGAAAGCCCATAGGTAATACTGAACACAAATATTGTAAAACTAGAGAATGGTGCCATTTGTTTTGTTGGAGCAGCTAGAAAACCTTTTCCATTTGCTGATATATGACTTTTCTGGTAGCAGATTTTCTTGCCTTCATTAGTGCCTGCTGCCTGTCTGCAGTAAAAAGGTGTCTAAAGGGAATTAAGATCCTACCATCCAGGCAGTCAGCTGAGGTTGACTAGGGTCAGGGTGTATCAGACACACCTAACCTTGTGTCAGTAAATCCAGTCTGCGAGGAAGCTTATGGAAATGGCCCTTGGCCATTTCCAAAAGAAGGGAGAATCACAGTTGCCTGGGCCAAAAGAGAGTCATCACAACATCCTTGGAGGATACCTTCTGAATCTTCTTAAGTACCCCAGATAAAAGTGGAAAGGACAGAAAAGCATACAAGAACATTCCTGTCCAAGGAAAATAAAAGGTATCTGTCTTCTAGACCTTTTGAAAGGGACTCCTGGAGCAGACTCTTGCCAATTAATTGCTCAGAGAGGAGGCAAACAGGTCTAGTTGAGGAACTCCCCACCATGTGGATTAAATCTTGGAAGACCCTGTGACCTAGTTTCCATTCGTGAGGGTCTGCCCTTGTCCTGCTCAGCTTATCTACCACACAGTTTGTGCCGACAGAATGAAGGATGCCTGCAGAGTGACATTGTGCTGTGAGGTTATATCCCAAGCTAACATGTCTAGCCTGTAAAGGGGGTATGACCAGGTTCACCCTTGTTTGTTAATGTACCACAGGACTGTGGTATTGTCTGTAACAAGCTGAAGAGGTCTCAAAGACCAAAGATGATTGAGAGAGTTGATTGCCTTAATTAGGACAAGCATCTCCTTTATAGTCATCGGCTTGCATCTGTCCTTGCTGTCCCACACCCCCTGCACTTTTATCCATCCTGAAATTGCTTCCAAGCAAAGTCTGAGGTGTCTGGGGTGACTGACTGCTTTGGAACAGGGAGGGAGAAGGGGAGACCTGGATTTAAGGATAGTTGCTGTCTCCACCAAGTGATTTCCCTTCTGACAATCCCCAGCACTGGGATTTGAACAAAAGGATGCTGGTGCTGGGAACAAAGATAATTCAGATAACACTGTATCTTTCTCAAGTGGAGTCTTGCCAGGAGTGGCATGAGAATCATAGATGCCATGAGACCCAAAATCCCAAGCTATTCCCTCGCAGTGACCAAAGTTTGAGTGGAAAACCGTAGAACTAGCTCTTGGCAAATATCTGTTTTCCATGTGGAAAGAAAGCTCTTTGAACTGAGGTATCTAGCTGACACACCAGGAACACAATCCTGTGTACTGGAGTTAAAAAAAAAAACAAAAAAACTTTTGAATGTTTTCTTGGAATACCAAGTTGTGTAGGAGACCTCTCATCTAAGTGAGAGATTCCCATCACTTTGATAAAGACTGCAAAGGATAAGTAACTTGTCTAAATATGAAAAAATGTGGATCCTGTAGTCTGTAATGAGATGGGGATAGACATGATGTGAACACTCTTGGTGCAGTGGATAGTCCAAAGCACAAGGCAGAGAACTGATGATGTGAGCCACACACACAAAACATTAAGAAATGCCTGAAGTCTGGATAAAAAGGAATACGATGAGAAGCATCTTTTAAATCTAGTGTTAACAGGAAACATGAATGAGGAAAAAGAGGTAATGGGTTGTGAAGTAACTTCATTTTGAATTTGGATACTATCACAAACAGGTTTAGGAAAGAATGTTTCAGAACTGGTCTCCCAAGCATTTTCTTTGTTTGGCACTAAAACATACCTGAATAAAACCTGACCCCACCTGGAAAGGAGGAACTGGTTCTCTCTCTCCCTGGGACAGCATGTGATGAAGGACAAGTGAAAATAAAAAAGCACGGTCTGGTGGATGATTATTTACCCCCAGGAAAGAAGGAATTTCTCCCATTGCCATATGCAACCCTGATGAATGGTCTCCAGAACCCATTTGTCTGAAATTACCTATTAGACGTCCTGTCTGGTGGACCCCAGCCATAAACAAACTATACAATAGAAGGAGGAAGCTACTAAATGATAGAGCAAAATCCCAAAAAGGGAAGGCATCACTGATCAGTATTAGCAAAAATCTACGGGCACTCATAAAATTGTCTAAGGCCAGCTTCGAGAGAAAAATTGCACAGGACACTAAGGATAATCACAAGGCTTTCTTTAGTTATGTTAGGAACCTGGGTGGTAATTCCCAGATATGCTCAGAATTAGTCCAAAATGACAAAAAATACACTGAACCCACAGACATTGCCAACATCCTAGCTGACAGGTTCAGCGCAAACTCCCCCTCCCACCAAAGGGCAAATATCTATCCCAGCAGAGTGCTGCCCCCCCTGACATCTCAGATGCTCAGGTAAGAGCCGCCCTCTCCAAAGCAAAAAACACAGCTTCAATGGGACCAGACGGTGTCCCGGGCTGCATCCTACATGAACTCCAAGAAGAGCTAAACCCAAACATAAAACTACTGTTCAATCTCAGCCTTACTACAGGATATGTGCCCAAAGAGTGGTGTACAGAAACAGTGGTCCCTCTCCATAAAGGTGGTGCCTCAATGGATACTGGAAACTATCGCCCCATAAGCCTGACTAGCTTGGTCTGCAAAGCTATGGAAAGGATCATCATGGACCTCATAAATAAAGATATTGGGGACCTACAGACACTGGATCCTACCCAGTTTGGCTTTATTAAGGGCAGATCCTGCCTCTTAAACCTGGTTGATTTCTTTGAAACAGTCACCAAGGCCATTGACGAGGGGAAGGTGGTCCACACAGCCTACCTGGACCTCGCAAAAGCCTTCGATATAATACCCCACTCGGGCATTATAGATAAACTCACCAGCTTAAATATAAACCCCTACGTCACTAGATGGATTGCAAACTGGCTCAAGGACAGAACCCACATGGCTAGAATTGCTGGAGCCATGTCAGACTCCAAACCAGTTACAAGTGGTGTCCCACAAGGCTCAGTTCTGGGACCTCTCTTGTTCGGTATATATTTCTCGGAGGTACAGGCCAACATGGAAGGACTGTGGCTGACCAAGTTCGCAGATGACTGCAAACTGGGCGCCATAATCAACTCTCCAGCCGACACAAGCATCCTCCAAAAGGGCCTCATAGAAACAGACAACTGGTGCCAGAGCCATGGCCTCAAGCTAAATGCCAAAAAGTGTATAGTCATCCCCTTTGGCAAAAACAAAGTGCCCACAAATTACCACATAGGTGGTAATCCATTAAGTACAGAAGAAGTAATTAGGGACCTGGGGACCCAAGTTGATAGCAATCTCTCATTTGACAACCACGTGGCCAAAGTGGTTAGAAAAACATTTTATATAGCCCACCTAATCATGAAGGGATTCACATCTAGATCAGGGGAGGTCATCGTGCCTCTTTACTCATCCCTCATCAGGCCCATAACTGAGTACAATGCCCCTTTTGGAATGTACCTTACCAGACACCTGCAGCAACTGGAAAGACCCCAAAAGTACCTCACCAAGAGGATCAAAGGGCTCAAATAGATGCCATATGCTGCCCGGTTAAAGAAACTCCAGCTCTACTCAGTAACATACTGCCTGTTCAGAGGCGATCTGTGCCTGACGTATAAAGCCATGTCCAACCCAGAATTAATGGACATGCTGCACCTCAGAAAATCCAAATCCTATCGAGCTACGCACTCGAGAGACTTGAACCTCAGCACTGAAATAAATAGGACATGCTGGAGGGACAGATTCATAACCCAGAGGCTCCCTTCACTCTGGAATAAAATCCCAGTCCAGGTTAGGCAGAGTCCCTCATTGACTCTCTTCAAGAGGAATCTTGATGAGTGGATGGGAGATTGTAGGTTTACCCCGGGTATCACTTCTGTGTCACTGTTAGACAGAGGCACAGTATAATAACCTCGAAAAAGGGCATAGCAAAATAAATTTAAAATGGGTGGCGAAAGCCAAACACTTTCTGGCTAGGCTTATAAATGCCCTAGGGCAGATAGCCTAGTATGAACCTATGAACCAAAGAGAAAAGTGAAGATTCAGACTTTCTGCAATGGAAATGGAGCTTCTAGGGTGGGAGGGGGGAACAAGGTCCCCTAAACAGTCATTCTGCCTTGCTGGACTGACCCTAGTTTTGAGAGGTTCAGGTATTCTTCTTGGAACCCCCTTGCCATTTCTTCTAAAGTGTCGGTTTACCCAAAATTTAGTTGAGACTATTTTGTTTTTTTTGCAAAAATTGGATGAGAGGTTAGAGAATCTCTTGAACATTTGGAAGGGGGGGGGGGCTGAAACATCTTAAAGTGATTCCTTGAATCAGCTTACCCCTTTTATCACACTTTTTGATCACCTCTGCAGTAAAGCAGCCAAAAAGGAAATTTCTATAGAAAGGAGAATTTAAAATCTCATTTTTACCATCATCCGGGAGGTTCAGAGAATGCAGCCAGACAAACCTTCTCAAAACAGTACCAGTGGCTGTAGCCCTGGAAGTATCAACTGAATCATACACACACTGGAAACAATGAGTAGTGACTTGTACAACTGAAGAAACTAAATTATTTAAAGCAGATTTTTCCTGACAAGAAGAAAATGCAGACAAAACACTCATACTTTCACAAGTAATCAAACCTCAACATACAAGTCTGACACTTCAAAATTCTGAAACTCTTAAGTTGCAGAAGCATACACTTGTTTCTCATACTTATCAATCATCTTCCTTATCAGAAACAGTAGGATTAGAATTAACTAAATATTCACCAGCAGTTATATTAACCAAAGCTATATTCTGGGTCAGGGTTGAGAAGAAGGTATAAAAATTTGTACATCCTATCTGCCTTTTTAGGGGCAGCTGGTGGATTATCAGGAAAATTGCAGGCAGTAACACACACACATCCTCCAAAGCTGACAGAACTGGAGGAATGGGTGAAAGATCTGGAAATTCTTTCTGTAAGTTCATAGTATTTTTTGAGGGCCTAAGAAACCCCAGTGCTCTCTGATTGACAACACTGGCACATTCTGTAAATAACATCAGAGAAAGAGCACCCACCACAGGGAGAATCAGAAACTGAGCACTCTTCTGAGTCTGACTTAGAAGTCTGAGGAGAAAAACCTGTATCTGTCCCTTAAATCTCTTCATGAAAAGAGGTACCCCTTTTTATTTTACCAAAAACTACTTTATAACAAGCCTCGATAGCCTGGATTAAACCCTGAGATAGACAAGAGTAAACTATCCCTTTATAAGGAAATTTGAGGAGGGGTAAATACGTTTAGTTTTCTGTTTCTTTTTGACAGGAAATATGTGTCCAGCTGTGTTGTTAATGTCAGCATCAACTTCCCCAGGGATGGGGACAACATTCAGACAAAACAGGGAATCCCTTCCCTGTTCAGTCTTCCAGTAATGACAAGAGTGGCTCTCCCTTGACTACTGAGGGGACCTCAACAGCCACAGAGCTGCAGTCCATAGTGGTTGTGAGTGCTATACGATAGGGACCTGAGGTAAAAGATGAGTGGTCTGAGGTACAACTAATGGCCACAACAGAGTCACCCACCTGATACCGATGCAAATTGTTGGCCTGCTGTGGTGGCAAAGGCTGCTAACTTTTTCTTTTTGTGGCTGGAAGGACCGACCATGGGACAATCAGTTTGTTCCATGGTAAGTCAAAAATGGTTCTCTTTCCCTGGGAAAACAAGCAACAAAAGTTGATAATGCTTAAAAGTACTTAAATGTCACTTTTTCATATAAAAATAGAATGAAAAGCAATTTAAAACATGTTACCAGCCTTAACAATTAAAATAACACATTTTCTTCACAGAAAAATGGTTTTCAATTACTTTAAACTTTTAAACTGACAGAAAAAAAGACGTCATTTAAAAAAATAGTCTTGTGACAGTCCATAAAAACACGTACTCTTAGCTTTAAAATAACTTACTGAACAGGAAAGTATTAATAAACATTTTTTAAATGAATAGTATTCCCCCAAAAGCAACTTATCTGCTCAGCAAAGGAACAACACAAGCTGAATGTCGATCTTAAAAGCCTCAGAGCAGTATACTCTTCAGCAGTATGACATTTCTGATGGGCTTGGCACCCAAACCAGTCTTTTTAGTCAGCTCAGCTTGAGCTGACTG
This sequence comes from Protopterus annectens, assembly GCF_019279795.1. NCBI lineage: Eukaryota > Metazoa > Chordata > Ceratodontiformes > Protopteridae > Protopterus > Protopterus annectens. The sequence continues at coordinate 1,021,085,984 of NC_056743.1, forward strand.
ATGGTTTGGGGGCATGGAAGGTGCTCTGAAACTTGGAAAACTGGCTGGCTGTTACATATTATGGAGGATATAGTCCATATAGCTAAGGCTACTTCAACAGTGATCAATATAATGATCAACTCTTTCCCAAGGCAGGGTAAAGCAGGGAATATGGTGTCTGAAGGTTGGCTTTGCTGGTCATATAGATTTCCAAGTTACCTGAGATAGAGCATGGTGAAGACTAACAAGAAAATGATTGGGGACATGTGACCCAGCATATACAGAACCTTCCTGGTAGTCCACTGGAGCATGGTTCTGAAGACATCTGTAAGGTTCCCCATTTTTTTTTTCATTGTCAAGAAACCCTTGGATGCCACTGTGTCTAGGAAAAGTATCTCAAAGGATGACACTGTGGCTGGGGGTTCAAATATGACTTCTGGAAGTTCAGTGTGAAGCCTAGCCTGGTTAGGCACTGCAAAATGTACTCTTAAGCTCTCCCTCATCTCCTGCATTGACTATGACTTAAGTAAGCAGTCACATGTTAGGGCAAATGTGGATGCCATTAGTTCTGCAGTATACTGTCACTGGGTTCAGGCATTTAGTGAGTACAGTCAGCACACTAGCTAAGCTAAAGAGCAGTGATGTATATTGGAAATGAAATCTCCTGCCATAAGCCTTAGAAATTGCCTGTCAGCTTTGAAGACTGGAATATGCAGGTAGACATCTTTTGGAGTCAAGAGTAATCATGAAGACCTGTAGGCTTTGGATGGAATACAGTATCTGAAGTACATTTAAGAATTTATTTAGTCCTGAAAGATTTAGAATGGGTCTCCAGTGGCCATCTTTTCTGGGAAATAAGAGCCTGGAAGAGAAGCCTTTCTTTTTCTGCCATAGGGGGAACCTTTTCTATGATATCCAAGATAATATCTCCACTAAGATCTCTTGGGAATTCCTTTCTTCCTTGTGAATTTGAGAAAAACTGAAAATTGTAGCCCATGTTTTCAGAACCCACAAATCTAAAGTTATTTCTAGTCATTATTTGAGGCAAGATACCTGTTTGCCTGCTATCATGGGGCAGTGTTCCAAGTGGAGAAGGGATGGGGTGTCTTTTTAGGAATGGAGAAGGAGACTGATGTGGTAGTCGGTGTTGCTCCCTAAGTGTAAAAAAGCCATGCTGCCACTGCTTCCCTTTTTTTCTTGTTGCCCCTTTCTTTTCTGAAAGGGATTCCTACCTTTAAGCTATTTTCCTTTGCCTCACATCTGGTAGAAAGGACTTTGCTTAGAAAAGGGAATTCCTTTTACATTTAAACATTTAAGCACTTCAGTGGGGGGGGGGGGGTGGACAGCTTTGAACGAAGACCAGGTCCCTAACCAAGTGTGCCTTCAAAGATCTAACCCCATAACAGTAGCAGCCCCGAATAAGGCATCTACAGCATCATACCCATATATTATAGCACATTTTCCTAGTTGCAGGATGGTCTGGACTTGCTATAACAAAAGAGGATGTCTGAATCTGCACTCTCTCACAGTCTTTGTGTAGCTGTTTCAAGACATGTTCTTGGAATTAAGAATGTGGGTCTGGTAAGTGAATGTCCTAAAATCAAGACTGTAGATGTGCACTTTTTTTTTTTAATATTTCGTCAAAAAATATCTCATTATGAGTCTGTTATGGCATGGTGCCAATCTAGCTCCTTTAACATACTCCAAGGACACCACATCTGGATTTGCTATAGGGTTCTCATTGAGGAACTGTGTAGAACTGGTCAGGTTTCTTAGGGGCAGAGTGCAGGTAGAATGGCTTTAAACTATTTGTATTAATAAAAATCCAAGACCGCTTCCTCTATTAGGGGAATGCCAACAGATTTAGGTCAAGTCAATACTAGAGGTTCCATATCTGTCTTCTAGTGTGCAGGGACCTTATGAGCTTGTCACTATGATGGAGAGGGAATCCCCAAATGGCAGGTCTTCTTGTGCAGAGTCAGACATCATGTCTCCCCACTGTCTGTGCCATATGCCACAGGAGGACATCTGCAATCTGTAATCCAGATTCTCCTAATGTTGTTCAGAATAAGCAGAATCAATAGGTCTCTCTCCGGTGAGGTCTCCCTCTTTCACTTAGAGGGCCAGACTTCTAAAATAGGTGGCTTCTCTAGTTCAGACAGAAAGCTTTTAGACATTGAAAGAAGCCCTGGTCCAGCTTTGCCCAGTCTTGAAAGGAAGACAAGAGTGGGCTGTGGACTGGGGCTCCAGTAAGGGGTAGCTTTTGCTGGGTAGAAGTCTAAGCCTTACAGGAGGAATTAGGTTTGGTTGCCATCAGAGTCCTTGCAGTCCAGAAGGAAGCCCCTAGGATACAATTCTCATGTAGCTACATGGTTTGCCTCCCCAATAAGCAACGGTAAACTGCCATCCTTTTTGTTAGATTACCAGGCATTGTTCTTTAGCTGATGACTCCTCATCCTCTCCAGTGAAGTCTAAAGGCATTTCCAATGAGATATGCCTTCCAGATATGCATGACCCCTCCCAAGGGGCACTGCCAGTGGCCTGTACCAAAGCAGACACTACATCTAGGGTTGGTCGAGTGCCTTCCTTATATTAGCAACGTTGGGCCTACATGGTCTGGTGGAGTCATCCAGCTTCCTTGCCTCCATTTACTTTTCCTTCTGCTTCTCTTTTCTCTTGGAGATGTCTTGACATCTATCATCCAGACACATGATAGAATTTGGGTACAAAGCCACAATATTTTTTTTGCTATGGTAGGCTTGGATGGAATTTTGTCTCATGCAGAAGGCCTTTGGCCTAAATTCTTAGAAAACCTCACAAGCACTTGTACCATGCTCCAAGCCAGGGCAGTACATATACTTGTGTCTTCCATTAAACAAAAATTGTCATCTACAGTCATACTTGCCTTTCTGGGTGGCATGCCCAATACTTCCATACTATGGAAGGATATCCAAGAGCTGTCTGCACTTGCAGTCAAAAACAAAAACAAAAACAAAAAAAAAAAAAAAACAGCAGACAGCAGATAAAGACTTCTGTCTCTATAAACACAGAACATGAATTCCAAGGTTACTTATCCAACTGTTGTTTGGCTTTGAGTTGTGCTCTAGCCTTTGAGTTGTGCTCTAGCCTAAAGGACTTCTCAAATAGCTTGTACAACATGCAATGTACAAAGCAAGAAAGAAGTGAACATGTCTGTTCATGTAGTAATCTTTACATCAGGTCCATGCAGATATACATAGTGGTGAAGGTGATGTCAGCCAGCATAGGAGAAATGTGATTGGCTCTGACACTCTGGCTAGACATGAACGTCAGATTTCCCTGTGTAATGACAGCAGCAGTGAACCACACAAAGAATATCAAACTTCCCTTGCACATTACATAGTGTAAGACATTACCCTCTTTCAAGGCAAGTCTTGATGACAGGAAGGGTTCATTAAGTTCGCCACAGAAACTGTTTGCATTGCCTTTATTGAGAAGGAAGGTAAACTTATCAGCTGTACTTACTAAGGAAGATGGTTAGAGTATATATACAGTTGTTTAAACAAGTACTAACCTATAAACCTATAAATAATGATTTATACTGATATCTATGTAATCTGTAACAGTGTGCTTATGTCTGACAAACACTATCACAGTATTTCTTTCACTTTGGGCACTACAAAATACTGATAACTTAACAGTGCAACAAATTTAACAAAGATGCTCTCTACTCAACCTTTCAATTTTTTCTTACTCCAAGTCCCTTCATTTTGTCTACCAGTCTCCTGTGTCAGACTTGAGTCAACAGCTTTGGTGTTGCTCAGGCTTACAACATTGACTAAGTGTTTGTCAAGTTCTAGCATAACCTGACATGAAACTGAATCATGCTGAACTAACAGGACCCATTTTCCACAAACCCAAAGTGTTTTTTACACCCTGCAGTTTTTTTGTTTATTAGGAACCCAACTCACCTTTCCCTCAATATCTTCTCCAAGAGTTTCTCTGCTGCTGAGGTCATACTTATGGGACTCTAGTTACCGGGTCAGCTCCCCCTTGTAGTAGGGAACCACTGTGACCCCAAAGGAGACCATTTGTATCTAGATTAGAGAGAAAGACGCCTCTCTATCTAGTTAGACTGGACAACTCCATGGAGTTACTCCAAGTCCAGGTTACAGTGGGTAAGACCTCCATTCAAGTTATAGCCAGTCATAAGATCCCGCTCCATGGGTCATGACTCCCATGAAGCCTACTTGACCAAACTGGAGAAAATCCAAATTTTACTGAACACACTGGTCATGGTGGATTACAATTATCCCACCATCAACTGGGAAACCTATGCTAGCCCCAACTCGCTCACGCAAAAGTTTCTTGACTTTGTTGTTTCAAATGCCCTGGAAGAAATTGTCCATACCCCGACAAAAGGAGCAAACATTCTAGATTTAGTCCTCATAAACATGTTAAACAGATGCATTGCTGCAACTGTCATACACTCATTAGTTAAAACTAACCACAAAAGAGTCACCTTTGAGCTGGCACTAACACCAGAACTCAAAAGGATGAAGATATAAATGCATTCCAAGCCCCACTCCAAGCTGAAAGTGGTAACTACGCCAAAGCTTACACAAAAGCCCTGTATAATGACTTGCATAAGTATATAAACTTGGCTGTATCAGAATGAATCAAAGCTAGAGCCCCAAGTAAAAACAAGCTTCCAGCATCAACAAACTTTACAATAAATGCAAAAAGTTGCTGTCCACGAAAACAAAGGCAAGGCCCCAACAATGAAAAAGCATCATCCTCAGCCTCAACAGGCAAATAAAACAACTTGTCAAATCCTCTAAGGCTCCTTTGAGAGAAACTTAGCAAGTACAGCCAAGGATAACCATAAGGCCTTTTACAGCTACGTACGTAACTTAAAAGCTAGGACCCAAGCACGTGCAGAACTAGTGTGTAACGGTATCACATACACTGACCCTACAGAGATAGCAAACCTGTTAGCAGATAGGTTTGGTGAAAATTTTACTCCCTTAACCCCTCCTAACTTTTCACAAACCTTCCCCCAAATTTCCACCTCACCCTACATATCTGAAGGGAAGGTCTTCAAAGCCTTGTCCAAGGCAAAAAACACATCTTCTATGGGACCAGACATCCCAAGCTGTCTTCTAAACAGGCTAAAAACATGAACTAGCATCACCATTAAGTACCCTTTTCAATCATAGCCTAAGCACAGTCTTTAAATCTTGCAGAATGGAGAACAGCAGCAGTTATTCTCCTCCACAACAGTGGCCTAGCAACAGACCCAGGGAATTACAGACCCATAACCTTAACAAGCCTCATGTGTAAGGTCATATGGACCTCATAAAGACAAAAGGAAACCTCCCAACCTTAGATCATACCCAATTCAGCTTTCTCAAAGGCAGATACTGCCTGTTAAATCTTGTGGACATCTTTGAAAATTTGACAAGGGCAAATCTGTGCACACAGCATACCTCGGCTTGGCAAAGGCTTTTGACACAATCTCACATTCAGGCATACCGATAAACTTAGTAAACTGAACGCAAACCCCTTTGTTGTACGATGGGTTGCCAACTGGCTCACAAACCGGACACACACTATCAACGTGGGTGACTCCACATCAACCAGCAGACCTGTTACCAGTGGGGTGCCACAGGGGTCAGTACTGGGCCTTCTACTGTTTGGCACATACTTCTCATAAGATCAGGTCAAAAATAAGGGATTATGGCTGACCAAGTTTGCAGACGACTGCAAACTAGGTGCAATTATTGAATCCCCAAATTATGTCAGTACACCCTAGGAGGGTCTCACTCTGATCAACGACTGGTGTATTAGTCATGGTATCAAACTGAATCCAAAGAAATACATCACCATTCCCTTTGGCACAAACAATGCCCTTTCACGCTATTAAATCAACAATACCCTAAGTACCCACAAACTGGTAAGGGACCTGGGATTACAAGTTTACTGCAACCTTAACTTCGACCACCATGTGTATACTGCAATAAGGAAGGCTTTCTATGTAGCACACTTAATTAGTAAAGGCATCCATCCCCTTCAACTTCCATTTAATAGTGCAACAGACCTGATATAACTCTGCCTTCTGTATTTCATCAAGGCCATCTCACATGCAAAAAGCAAGAAGCCCATCAGTGGTACATTTATAGGGTATGTGAAATTTATGTACTGACCATAATGACAAATCATCATGATCCATGTCCGCCCACATCAATAGAAAGACTGGTCATTGAAAGGGGCACCAATATGACATAGTAAGGATTTCACAAAGCTAAAGCTTCTTCCCTCACTCCCACAATGCATGTCACTTTTCCCTCTTTTCCAGATCAAGCTTGCTAGCTGATTGTACAACGGTCTAAAGAATCTTTTGAAGGCGTCAAGTGCCATTAGTTATGTTGGTCTTGAGACAGAGAGAAAATATTCACAGGAATGGTAAAGAGCCAGGTCTTACTGAAATGGACAAACACAGGTCATGAAGACACATAATTCTGTTAAGCAGATAACTTTTGTACTTACAGGATTATGTCCAACCACATCAACAGAAGGACTGAATCATCAGCTACACATCCCAGGTGGAATCATGATAGAATATGCTAGAAGATGGTGGCCCTAAATGAAGACCTAGACCTTGTGATCACAGCTAGCTTGCAGTGTCACCCCTGTTGCAGCACCACAAATGTCATCCACTGATAACATTTTCAAATAGGCTGAGGATAAAACTCTAGATTAGGATGAATAAACTCTGGGATTACATGCAAGAGAGCCTTGTAATTAAAAAGATAAAAGTAAACAATACATTCTGAGAGCCAGCTGGTCACTGTAGTCTTGGAAGTCTCCTGTCCCAGTCAGCTCAAAGTAAATTAAATGAAATTTTTTTTTTTTTTTTTTTTTTTTTAGTTCTATGAAAGCAGCATCTTAGTTTTCTGTGAATGAGTAGGAGTAGGTACTGCAATTATTATTACTCTCTGAGAACTATGGAAAAAAGCTGTTAAGTTTATTGACTTGCTGAAGAACAGTTCAGGTGCTGCTTCTAGGAGTAAAAGCCAAGTTAGTCAACAGCGTAACTCTATTCTTCTGAAAAGTGAGGTATGGTGGTTAACAGCTCTAAAACCCTTGATGCAGATGTAACTAACTAGGAACAATGTTTTTCAGATAGGTACTTAACTTCTGCCATCACTGTTAATTCAAGAGGAAAACATGTCAATTTTTCGAGATTAAGTTTAAAACTGCATGTTGGAACAGGGTTCTTAAAAGGAGGTCCTAAAAGGAAGGCACCCCTCAAGTAAAGCCTTAGCAGAAGTTTGAAATTGCTGCCAAATGTGTCCTTATAATGGAAAGACTAGATTTTTGTCAAAAAATTCTCCTAGGCATTGCAGAATAGCACAGACTGGTGCAGTGAAATGGCCAACTCCCTGATAAGTGGTCCAGAGACAAGTTCATTCACTTACCTATCTTTCCAGTAGAAGGCTTCTGGGCTGCTATTAAGATTTGGGTCACTTTGCTAAGGTAAAAGCAGGGTCTCTGGCCATCAGGGAGATGGGAAAAACCATGCAGTTAACTTGAGGGACTGGAGGTGCAGCTCAGGTTTGCCTGATGGATGAGAGAGAAGACCTGAATGAGGACCTAGAAGGAAAGGAGTCTTTATGTGATGACACCACAGGAGAGGTGAAAAACATACTTTGGGCCAAAAATGGACTACAATAATGACTTTGGCTTTGCACATTTCACTTTTCTGGAAAAGATATCACTACAGGAGAGAATCAAAGCACACAGTAGTCCTTGAAGGCCACTGCTGGACTACAGCAGTTAGTGATGTTTGATCCTGTGGAAGGATGAAGGAAAGCAAATTACTGCACTTTACAATGGTTAGGAATATGAAGAGTTAATAGCAAAGCTTCTCCCCATAGCAGAAAATCAAGCACATTGTAAAAATTCTTAGGATCCACTAATGAGCTGACCTTCAAGGGGTTATGCATTACTATAAGAAAGCAATGTGAATCAGTTGCTATTCCCACGGTTTTACTGCCTCTTCATAGAAGGGGTAGGATCTAGTTCCTCCCATTTACTGATGTACCACACTGCTGACATGTCTGAGTGTATAGCAATTGCAGGCAGGGGAAGTTCATCCTGAAAAGCCTGCAATGCCAGGAGGACTACCACATCTTCAGAATGTTTATGTGCAAAGAAGCTTGTTGAGTCCATGCTCTGTATACCTTCTGCCCCAAACAATGCCTCCCCCCAACTCCACAGTAGATTCATCTGTGGTGACTGACTGTGGGGAAAGGGGAAAGAGCATTCCTAGCTGAGAATGGGTGGAAGTAGCCACTACTGAAAATGTCTGCGGCAAGCTTTGCTAGATAGATGAGTTGATCTATGGAGTTTTCCAGCTGAAACCATTGAAAACAAACAGTCCACTGCAACACTCATGTGAAACCTTGCAAATGGTACTGGTACCATGTGATTTGCAGCTGCCATGAGACTTAATAACCTTAGAAATAGACCTGCTGACAAACAGGGATGTTGCAGAAACAATCTGACAGAAGTTTGTGTTGAGATTATTCTGTTCAGGGGTAAAATTACTAATTTATGTATCATGCCCAGGTGACAACTTGTAAACACCAGTGCTTGTGATAGCATCATGTAAGACTTCACAGGGTCCATTGAAATTCCCAAGGGCAGACAGAGCCACAGTAGTTCCTTGCATGAATCAAAGATTCTGTTGAGGTGGTGACCAAGAACCAGTCAACTAGATAAAGGAATACTCTGATTACAAGCAGTCTAAGGTGAGCTGCAACCACTGACATGCGTTTGTACACCCTGGAGGCTGTGGTAAGACCAAAGGGCAGGACTCTGGACTAATAATGACTGCCTCACATGAAAGTGCAGGGACTTCCTAGGTGCATTTATTATGTGTGTGTTGACAGGCACTCTTCAGATATGGAAGGAATGATTGCAGCCTCACAACATGGAACTGTTTTCCTTATGGTGTGATGGTTAAGGTGCTTGCCTTAGAAACACAAGGTGCAGGGTTTGACTCTCACATGGGGTAATTGGCTAGGCTTAAAATGGCCCATGAGGACAGTTAGCCTAGTACTAATCTATGATTCTATGTAAAGATTTAGACTGCTGAGGTCTAGGACTTGTCTCAGGTGCTTGGTCTTTTCTGGGAATAAAAGAAATCTGGAGAAGACCCCAGACACTCTCCAATCCAGTGAGACCTGTTTAATGACCCTTTTTGAAAGAAGGTTGAGCACTTCTATTTTGGCTGCTTGCTTCTTTCAATGTGCAATATCTGGAAGCAGGTATTTCATTGGTCTGTTGTTGAAAGGAAATTATGTGGAAATTACTTTGCTGACATTTATGTCCTGTGAGACGGATAGCCATGCAGTCAGATGTAGGGATGTCTGGTCCCTGTCTCCAGATACTGACAGTTTTTAAGAGTGCTGTAGCTTGCATCCAAGGGAGGGGCTACATAATGCATGTTTTGTGTACCATCTCTGCATCTAGGGTGACATCCATTGGAGACCCCCCCCCCCCCACAACCTTGGGAGTTTCTGACAGATTGCTGATGAATGCTGGGACTTGCAAAATCAGCAGTTCTGTTGATATTTTAGGATTTCAGGCCATTTTGTGTGTGTGTGTGTGTGTTGGGGGGGGGGGGACTACCTCAACAGATACGAATGTCTTCCCCTCTTGCTTGCTCTCGATCAACTTCTTTCACATGATCAAAATGCACTCTCTCGAGGCACTCCTAAAAATGGAGAACATCGATATCTGTGCAGTAACTGAAACCTGGTTCAAGGCTCCAGAGAGCACTCCTGCAATACCAGGCTACAGTTCTTACCACACTTTTCGGCCACAAAACCAAGACCGAAAAACTAAAGGTGGAGGAGTGTCCATATTCACCAAGGATATTCACACCTCCAGGCTAGTTGCCCAACACAATGCATCTGAAATTCTCCATGTGCAACTAACACTAGGTAAGACTGCAATCCAAATTGTAGCTTGCTACAGATCCCCCACCATGCCCCAAGATTCTCACTACATCTTTCTAAACATACTGGAAAATATTAAGATACAACCAAACACCCCAATAATGGGTGATTTAAACTAACCTGCCATTAACCTGGAAAACTACTCGGGTACCAACTCCTTTTCCCAACGGTTCTTGGAATTCATAAATTCCAATGCCCTGGATCAACTAATCCATTGTCCCACCAGGGGCTCCAATATCCTAGACCTGGTCATTACCAACATGGGAGATAGATGCGCCACACCAGTGGTCACCCCCCTCATTGGTCAGGTCTGACCATAAGCAAATCACCCTTGACATCCACATCCCACCCCCCAGTAAGGAAACCTCCTTAAAAAACTTCTCCAAAGCCAACTTCATGCTACTGAAGTCAGAAGTGACAAACTTCACGACACCCAAGCAAACGGGATCTGGAAGTTCGATTGCAGAATCCTACACTAAGGCACTGTACGAGCACATCCACTTGTGCATGAATTGTGCCATCCCAAATAGAACCAAGATGCTCTTCTCCAAAAAAAGGAAGCCAATCTGGTGGTCCCCTGCTATAAAAAAAACTATACAACAGAAGGAAGAAACTGTTGCAGAAAAAGTACAGTTTTGTACCTACCATAAATGTAGATGTCCGAGAGGTATGCATCTGCAGTCCTAACAAATGGGTTGCCCTGCCTCAGGCAGCCCTTCGGTCGGCCGAATTCCAAAGTCTGGGTCTGGCCTCAGCTGATGTCGCACTTCACCCGACGTCATAGCTGCTGTCAATTGGGTATAAAGGCATCAGCCGACGCCATTTTCCTTAGTGTTTCTTGCCCCAGATGCCAGGTGCCCTCTAGGAAGGCTAAATTTGGATAAATGCAAATGATTCCAAACAGTAGAGAGCAAATAAAAATAAACATGTATATACATATATACAAACAAATGCACCATAATAGATTCCCCCAGCTAGCTACAAGATGGGCAAATACCCTAGGAGTACCACAGAGGGGAAGGAGGGTGGGTAATCCTGACTGCAGATGCATACCTCTCGGACATCTACATTTATGGTAGGTACAAAACTGTACTATGTCCTTCAAGGATGCATCTGCAGTCCTAACAAATGGGTAGAATACCATAGCCAAACTGGGGGAGGAGGCACTAAGAAGCTTATGGTGTAGTTAAGATCCCTTGCAAAACAGCAGTGGCAAAACCTGCTCGGGATCTGTAGTATAAAGGTAGATTATAATGCTTGGCAAATGTATGCACGGAGCTCCAAGTAGCAGCCTCTAAAATGTCTTTGGTAGCCACTCCTCGTAAGAAAGCTGTAGTAGTGGCTGTAGCCCTTGTGGAGTGAGGTCTGATGTTTTCTGGAGTTGTCTTTCCATGAAAAGAGTAACAAAATCTAATGCAATTTCCTATCCATTTTGAGATTGTCTGTTTTGAAATTGGTTTTCCTTCCATTCCTGTTGCATATGCTACCAGAAGCTGGTCAGTTTTTCTATTGTTCTTGGTTCTGTCCAGGTAGTAGCGCAATTGTCTGTGCACATCCAAGGTATGCAGTAGTCTTTCCCCCCTGTTCTGTGGGTTGGGGAAGAATGTTGGTAGGTGGATTGCTTGGTTTAATGATACCCTGGAGACCACCTTTGGCATAAAAGTAGGATTTGTTCTCATGGACACTCTATCCTGATGGAAGATAAGGAAGGGCTGTACTGCCATTAATGCCTGTAATTCAGAAACCCTTCTTGCTGAAGTGATTGCAAGCAGGAAAGCAGTTTTCAAGATAAGTACTGTAATTCTGCTGTTGCTGCTGGTTCAAAAGGGGGAAGTGTCAACTTTTCTAACACAAAGTTCAGGTCCCATGTAGGCAATGGTGGTTTCCTTGGTGGCTTTACATTTTAATTCCTCTCAGAAACTGCCTGAGTAGAGGTTGAGAAAAGACTGGAGGATCCATGTTGTATTCTGCTGAAATTGCTGATGCATGAATCTTAATGGAGGAGTAAGACAGGCCATTGTGGAAAAGCTCTGCTAAATATTCCAGGATGTTAGCTATGTTTGCCAATGATGCATCTACTCCTTTTGTTGCACTCCAAATGAGATATCTTTTCCATTTTGCTGAATAAGTTTTCCTTGTTGAGGGTCTGCGAGCCTCCAAGATAATGTCTTTAACCCTTTGAGATAAATCTGGGTTATTTTGTTTTATGTAATGTTCCAAGCAGCTAGCTGCAGTGTTTTCAAGTTTGGTTGCAGGATTTTGAAGATGTTCTGTGTTAGCAGTAGAGGAACTAGGGGTAGAGGCCATGCGTGTTCCCGAGACATACTCCTCAGTAGCGGGTACCAATGTTGCCTCGGCCAGTCTGGAGCTATCAAGATGATCCTTGGGTGATCTTCTTTGATCTTCAGTAGCACTTTGTGCATCAAAGGAAGAGGTGGGAATGCATATGCTGTCAGGTTTTCCCAACTGAAGGATAGGGAGTCCACCTTCCAAGCAAGTGGGTGGTATGTCCTTGTGCAGAATTTTTTCAATTGGTAGTTGTGTGGGGATGCGAACAGGTCTATTTCTGGTAGTCCCCATTTCCTTGTAATGGATTTGAAGATGTCTGGATGCAGCATCCATTCGTGGGCATCCGTGGTAGTTCTGCTTAAGATGTCTGCTAGTATATTTTCTTTTCCTGGCACAAATATGGCCTGGAGCTGAATGTTGAGGTTCAGGGCCACATTCCAGAGGTCCATTGCCATCCGGCATAGAGGATATGAATGTGTGCCTCCCTGTTTGTTGATATACCACATAACTGTAGTGTTGTCCGTCCTTATCAGCAAATGACCCTGTTGAAGAAACGGTCTGAATGTCTGAATTGCCTGCTTTACTGCCAGCATCTCTTTTTGATTTATGTGTAGGTTCAGCTAGTCTCGAGTCCATAAGCCTTGTATGCACTTGTCCACCATGTGTGCCCCCCAACCGAGATCTGAGGCATCCGTGGTGATAGTCTGGCTTGGGTGAGGGCTGTGGAAGGGCAGTCCTTTGTTCAATTGACAGGCCTGGGCCCACCACTGGAATTCTTTCTTCAGGCATGGAATTATTGGAATTTGGGTTTCTAGGCTGTGCTTGTGCTGAGACCATAAATTCCTTAGGTACCATTGCAACTTCCTCATGTGTAGTCTGGCATGTGGAATCAATATTATGCAGGATGCCATGTAACCCAGGGCTTGCAGGATTTTCCTTGCTGTAAGCTGGTTCTGTGTTGTTAATGCCATGAAATAGAGTGGTAGTTGCTTCTGCTTTCTGCTGTGAGGAATGCCATTTGGTTTGATGTGTCCAGTTCTGCACCCAAGAAAGTTATCCTTTGGGATGGTATCAGCCTTGACTTTTTTGTGTTGACTGTGTATCCCAGGGCTTGCAATAGGTGAATAACCTTTCTCAAATCTTTTGTTAATTTGTTTTTGTTGTCCGCTTGTAACAGGCAGTCGTCCAGGTATGGATAAATTTGAATTCCCTGAAGCCTGCAATGAGCAATTACTGATGCCAGGCATTTCGTGAATACTCTGGGCGCAGTAGATAAGCCAAAAGGCAATGCTGAGAATTGATAATGCTCTGATCCTGCAAGAAATCTGAGGTATCTTCTGCAATTTGGTCGTATGGGGACGTGCAGGTATGCCTCCTTGAGATCTAGAGTCACCAGCCAAGACTCCTTGCCCAGCATGGGAAGAAGTTGCTGTAGGGTCAGCATCTTGAATTTTGGAACAATGAGATATGTGTTCAGAGCGGACAGGTCGAGGATAGGTCTCCATTGGTTTTCCTTTCTTGGTACCAGGAAAAGTCTGGAATAAAATCCTTGTCCTTGTTCCATAGACGGTACCTTTTCTATAGCTCTCATCCTTAGTAAGTGGTCTATTTGTTCTAGAGCGTTTGTCTTTTGGTTTGTAGGTAGGTTTGGCATTCCTCTCTTCCTTGGTAGAGTATTGAAGTGAAACCTGTAGCCTTTGTCTATTGTCTGTAAAATCCATTTGTCTCCTGTAATGTAATGCCAGTTTACTGAAAATAAGGCTAGCTTTCCGCCTAAGGGTGCTTCTAGTTGTTCCCTGGTAGGCGGTTTCAGAGCCAAGTCACTGTGATTGTCCTGTGGAAGTGGTAGTGGCTGGATCTGTGGCAGTACTTCTCTGGTTGTTAGGCTGCCACTGACATCCCCTGTAGGCACCTCTGGATTGACCTCTGCCTCTTGGGCGCCTATTTCTGCCTCTCTGTGCTCTGGTGGTGTCTGGAAAAGACCAGTTCTTGGAAGGCCAGTTCCTACTAAACCTCGGAGGCTGGACCTGTAAGAAATCCTTGACTGTCTGGACAGATTTCGCTTTTTCTTCCACCTTCTTCAACACTTGCTGTGCAGGGGAGCCAAACAAACTGTGTTTTTCCATGGGAGCATCTAGGAGCTTTGACTTTACATGGTCTGGTAAGGATTGCTCTTTTAACCATGCATGCCTTCTGATCACTGTACCAGTCATAGCTGATCTAAAGGAAGCCTCCAGTGCATCATAGCCACATTTTAAGGAATGATTACTGACCTGCTGAGTGTTATGTACCAATTCCTGAAGGGACTTACGGTCTAAAGGCTCAGGCGAGGACAGTTTTTTAGTTAGCTGATCTAACAGAAATTCCTGATACTGAATCATGTGGAATTGACAGTTTAAGGCCCTAGCCGAAAGAGTAGCAGAAGTATAAACTTTTTTACCCCATCTCTCTAATGCCCTAGATTCTCTTTCAGAGGGGAGGGTTTTTTTGGCAGAGGCAGCTGCTACAGCTTTGGGGCCCTGTGAAATAGTTTCAGGATCTGCAATAGGAGCCTTATACAAGTGATAATGTGTGTCCGGAACCCTGTAGTATCTGTCGGGCTTAGCAGGGGCCGGAGGAAGAGAGTCAGGGGCAGTACAAGCATCATTAAATGCATCATCCACAACTGTAAGTACTGGAGGAATGGCTAAAGGCCTATGCTGTGGCAAATGTAAAAAGGTCCTAAGCCTTTTCCTAGAGTCTGAAAAATCCTGGCCCTGCCATTGAAATTGTTCTCTCATAGCATGCAAGGTTTCCCCAAAAGAAAATTCCTCAGGAGGAGAGGCAGAAGGGATGGAGTCTTCTGCATCAGAGTCCTCATATGGAGAATAAGGGCCTTCTGGAGGATTTGTATTTTCTGAATCATCAGAGGAGTAATCTGTAGAAACTGGCTCAGGGGGCTCTGCTCTAGGCCTCTTCTCTGGAGGGGGTTGAGAGGCCCTGTCAGGGTGAGACTGGGATCCCCTGATCAAAGAAATGAGATCCTCTGCTAGACTAAGCATTTGAGTACTAGAGCTAGGCCTGTGAGAGGGGGTTTTAGCAGGCACGGTCTTTGAAGATTTAGCTGCTTTAGCCCTGGAAAAAGCCTTAATTGACATGGATGCAGGGGGCCTAGCAGCTCCACGTGCAGGAGTAGATATATCTAAAGGGATAGTATCTGATAAATCCTGAGAAGCTGTAAAAGCAGGTGGAATTTCAGTAGCAGATGCAGCCATGCTGGATGAGGCCTCGGCTGCAGGAGGTATGCTTTTGGCCGAAGTAAGAACCGTGGACTCGGTTTCAGCTGAAACCGAGACACTCGCGGTTGGCTTAACCCGAAACCGCGGACCGCGAGTGTCGGTCCTTTTCCTTACGCTTTTTAGCTAATTGTGAAGTCGGAGTCTCCGACGGCATGTTGTAAGCAAAAGCGGAGCCGAAAAACTCCTCTGCAAACTCCGACCGACGTCTGAGTGTCCGTCGGTTGAAGGAAGCACAGACTAGACAAGCTGCTACGTCGTGGTCTGGGCCTAAACAAGGTAGGCAGTAAGAGTGGAAATCTTTATGAGGTATTTGTTTCCCACAAGTTAAACAGTTATTCACTTTTTCTGACATCGGCTGAAGCAAGAAAGAGTCCCCAACGGGGTACTTAGCTTTTTAGAAGTCTTCGGTAGTAGCAATCTCTGGTTCTGACCGACCGGCACTTGCGAACAGCTTCTGCTTCGGGCGCCACACGGCAAGAATGACTGAGGAAAATGGCGTCGGCTGATGCCTTTATACCCAATTGACAGCAGCTATGACGTCGGGTGAAGTGCGACATCAGCCGAGGCCAGACCCAGACTTTGGAATCCGGCCGACCGAAGGGCTGCCTGAGGCAGGACAACCCATTTGTTAGGACTGCAGATGCATCCTTGAAGGACATCAGGAAAATCCCTGGATGCAAAAAACTCCCTCACCAGCCTCAGTAAGAAGCTGAGATCCCTCATAAAATCCTCAAAAGCTAGTTACGAAAATAAAATTGCCAAAGATTCCAAAGACAACCACAAGGCATTCTATAGTTATGTCAAGAATCCAAACGGTAATGCTCAGATCTGTTCTGAGCTACAACAGAATGGCATTAAATATACTGATCCCAAGGATATTGCCAACATCCTGACAGATCGATTTAGTGCCAACTTCACCCCCCTCTCACCCCCTAAAGGGCCCATCTCAACACCAAAAGATTGCCAAATTCTGGTAATCACAGCCACACAGGTAGAAACTGCACTCTCCAAAGCTAAGAATACAGCATCTATGGGACCAGATGACATCCCAGGCTGTGTACTACATGAACTACAAAATGAACTGGCACCTCACCTAAGTGTCATGTTTAATCATAGCCTCACCTCAGGCTTCGTGCCCACTGAGTGGCACACAGCTACAGTTATCCCGCTCCACAAGGGAGGATCCACCTTGGATCCCGGGAACTACCATCCCATCAGTCTGACAAGCCTGATCTGCAAAGGGCATGGAACGCATTATCATGGAACTTATAAACAAAGACATTGGCAACCTTCAAACACTGGACCCCACCCAGTTTGGGCTTGTGAAAGACTGTTCTTGTCTCCTGAATCTGACTGACTTCTTTGAATCAGTTGCCAGATCTGTGGACAAGGGTAAGGCGGTCCACACAGCCTATCTGGACCTTGCCAAAGCCTTTGACACCATCCCCCACTCTGGAATCATAGATAAATTTACTAAGCTGGGCATAAATCCCTACGTCACTCGATGGGTTACCAACTGGCTTACTGACAGAACCCAGACTGTAAAAGTAGCCGACTCCAAATCCAGTTCCAGACAAGTGACAAGTGGAGTACCTCAGGGTTCAGTCCTGGGACCACTCGTTTGGCATCTACTTCTCTGAAGTACAGGCCAACACTAAGGGACTCTGGCTAACAAAGTTCGCAGATGACTGGAAACTGGGAGCCATTACTGAATCCCCAAATTATGTGGATATTCTACAAAAGGGCCTTACAGAAACAGGTGCCTGGTGCCAGAGCCATGGGCTCAAGCTTAATGTCAAGAAATGTATAGTTATCCCCTTTGGAAAAAAAATCTACCCATGGATTACCACATAGGTGGCAGGACACTAAACATCGAAAGTGTGACGAGAGACTTAGGGACACAGGTGGACAGTGGTCTCACTTTCGATAACCACATTGCCACAACAGTCAGGAAATCCTTCTATGTGACACACCTCATCACTAAGGGCTTTTCATCCAGAAAAAAGGAGGTCATTGTCCCACCATACTCATCCCTCATTAGACCCATTACAGAGTATAATGTCCCGTTTGGTATGTACCTCACAAGACATCTGCAACAGCTGGAAAGGCCACAGAAATACCTCACTAAAAGAATCACAGGCCTAAAGCAGATGCCATATGCTGTCTAAAAAAAACTCCAGCTATACTCTGTGGCATATCGTCTACTCAGAGGCGATCTCTGCTTAACATACAAGGCCATGTCAAACCCTGAGCTGTTGGACATGCTCCTCTTAAAGAAATCCCAATCTCTCAGAGCCACATGCTCCAAGGATCTAAACCTTGTCATCACAATGAACAAAACATGCTGGAGGGAGAAACTCCCCATACTCTGGAATAGACTGCCCATAAATGTCAAGCAGAGCACCTCATTGGCCCTCTTCAAAAGGAACCTTGATGATTGGATGGGAGATAGGAAACTCACCTCAGGGATCATGTCAGTCACCCTGCTAGACAGGAGTCCAGAGAAGTAAATATTGTGGGAAGAAATATCCATGGAATTGTTATGGCTAGGCTTGGATAGGCCCTAGGGGCGATAGCCTAGTACCAACCTATGAGCTGAGCTCAAGGAAGTATAGATCTGTCAAATGGTGGACTGGTGAAGGATGTCTTAAAGCTTTCCACAAATGTGCATAATCTCAGCCAGGTCTGCCACCTCATGGTAATATCTATCCCAGCTACCCTTCCATCTAGTGCACTGGGAGGTAACCTGGACTGTTTAGACTGGGGAAATACTTCAGATTTCTGAATGTAGTTTTACTGGCTGGAGGGTTTATTAATCAGTTTATCTTGTTTTTAGTGCCTTAACAAATTATGTATAATTGAGTGGCTCTTGCCTCATTTATTCAAAGCGAAGTACTTTTATTGAATAATCACACTTTTATAAACTACTGAAAGTACACTATTGTATCTATATCTTTAAGTTTGTTTGTGGTAGCATTTCGTACCGTTTGTGGTAGCATTTCACTCCGGAGAGTCCTTTACTGTATTGTTGCTCTGCGAGGACTGGGATTGTTCATCTGGTGACAGTAGGTGTTTACCTGGTCTGAGATGGTGAATACAAAAGGGCTCTAAGTATTTTTTGCACTTCTCTGCACTGCACTTTATTTGCACTGCTCTGATACCTAGATATCACAGACTAGATTCAGACCTGCTGGTTCTCGCCTGTTATTGATGCACTTAAGCACTAAACCAGCCATCTAAAATTAAGAAGGGCCCCCCTGCACCCTTGTGGCAGAAGAGTGCGGCTCTAGCCTTGTCTGATCTGGGTATTGCAGGAGGAAGGTTTTTGTGAGCTTTCCTATTGGTAGATTATCTTAAAAGTGTTATCATTTTGTTCTGTACTTAAGCCTCACATTTGCCCATTAGAGTGCACCATACAACAGGGCTTAGGGATGCCCTGTACAGACACAAACACTTTGAAACTCAATTTTCCCTGGATATCTGTTAGTGGAACCCTCCCAAGCTTCCTTACTGCACTATGGGTGCACTGAATGGCATTGCCATACTTATCCATAGCCTCCAATAGAACAAGCACCTTGGTTAGTCCTAGCACAAAAACTTGTCAAACTAGCCCACTCCCTTCCCTAATAGTAAATTACTGTAAAAACCTGCTATAATGGATGGGAAGGTTCCCATAATTTCATCAGCCAGCCTGACTGACTTTGGCATCTTGAGGCAATATAGTAATTCCTCATGTACACGGACAACCACTTACTCCTAAAACAAATACCCTATGTGAGAGATGCAACTACACTATGAAATTAGAATCAATTCTCTCATGTAACAAACCAAACATCAAAACAGTTTGTCAGCAACACACACTTCACCTCACACACAAAATTAGGTCACTACACATAAACCCATATATGTGGAGGTACTCACTAAAAGCCTACCAAAAGGTCAGAGACCTCCCAAATTTAAACCATGTGCATACACTACTATACAAATAGAAACCACTACACAACACACAAACCGGTGTCTCAGCAAATAACCCATAAGGCAAAACACCTCAAAATCTAATACCTTGGTCAAAGGTGACTCCATAGTGAGACACATAGATGTCCCCCTCACCAGGGTGGACAAGGAGAAGGTCTCAGTCATCTGACTGTCAGGTGCCAGAATCCATCAATTCACACATGCACTCAAGTCATGCAACAAATACCAGTATGACTCTGTCACAGTCCATGTTGGGGTGAATGACTTGAGATGTACTTCTCTGGACTATAAGCAGACATTACTAAACTCTCAGATTATGTGTCTCAGGCAGAAGGATGATGCCACAATATAAACTAAAAATTATCAACTTCAACAATTGGCTTAGCTTGTGGTGTCAGTCCAGGGGGAACCAGTATCTGTTAGTCTGGGAAGACATGATCAACAGGCCACGCTGCTTTGCCAGAGATGGTCTGCATATGTCTCCAATAAGCTTTCAAATACTAGCAAAGGCACTTGCCTCCCCCATAGTGTCGAAACAACATTTCCAATGTAACGAAAGCCACTCAAGACAAATTTAAGGTTCTACTGTTTAATGCTAGGAGTCTAAATATGAAACTGCACTTCCTGGAAGCACTCACCTTGGAAGATGCTGACGTCTGTGCAGTCACTGACACATGGTTTAAGGCCACGAACAGCACCCTGGCCGTGCAAGGTTACAATGCCTTCCACACATTTAGATCTCAAAATGAGTATGAAAGAATCAAAGTTGGAGGTGTATCCATCTTCATTAAAGCCAAGTACACCTCAAGACCTAGCTATGGGTCCCCCACCATGAACCAAGAAAAGCACACAGCCTACCTGTAACTTACTGGAGTCACTCACTATACAGCTCAACACCTTAGTCATGGGAGATTTCAACTAACCTTCCATCGACTGGGTGACATACATGAGCACAGACATGCACACCCAGAAGTTCCTGGACTTTGTCAAAACAAATGCTCTGGAACAGATAGTCTGCACCCTACACAAGGGGCACAAACATCCTAGACATAGTACTCACCAACATGGGAGGGTCACTGCACTCTCCTGTGATGCCCTCCCTGGTAAAGTCAGACCATAAATCAGTCTCATTCAAAGTAACTACTCAACGTGTCACCACCACAGGTGCAAAAAAAACTAAAAAAAGTTTTCAAAGCAAACTACAGCCTACCAAGTGAGGGTATAAAAAGTTTTATTCCCCCCACAATCACAGACAATGACTCCCATGCAGAGATGTACACGAATGTCCTGTTTAAACACTTAAGCAATTGTATAGACTCGGGTCTACCTGACTGGATTAAAACCATGTATTCCCAAAAAAAAACAAGCCACCCTTATGGACCTCAAATATAAACAGATTATATAACAAAGGGAAGAAACTGATGAATAAGAACAAGAGAGAACTGACTCAGAAGAGGAAGAATTCCCTCTACTGCTTGAACAAGCACTCAGAAATCTTGTAAAGCCCTCTAAAGCTAATTACAAAGTTAAAACAGCATCCCTATCCAAGGATAATCATAATGCATTCTATAACTACATCTGAAACCTGAGAGACAACGCCCAGCTATGTGCCGAACTGGTAGTAGATAGTACCACTCAAACTATACCAGAGGAAATTGCCAACCTGCTAGCTGACATATTTGGCACAAACTTCACCCCTGTCCCCACCAGCTATACCCCAAAGCATACCTGACACCAGTTCCTTTGCCTAGTATCACTAGAGATCAGGTCATATCAGCACTCTCCAAGGCCAAAAACATGGCCATACTGGGACCAGATAACATCCCAGGTTGCTTATTAAGCAATCTAAAACAGGACCTAATGGATCCCCCTGGCATTCTCTTTAGTCATAGCTTGAGAACCATCTTTGTTCCAGCAGGGTGGAGAACAGCAACAGTAATCCCCCTGCACAAAGATGGACCATCAAGCAACCCTGTGAACTACAGACCCATAAGTCTAAACAGCCTTACCTGCAAGGCAATGGAAAGAATCATCATGGACCTTATCAACAAGGATATAGGTGACCTTCAGACTGTGGACCCAACCCAGTTTGGCTTTGTTAGATCATGCTCATTAAACCTAGTAGACTTCTTCAAGAAAGTCACCAAAGCCCTAGATGAAGGTAAGACAGTGCACACTGCCTATCTTGACCTATCCATGAATTTTGACATAATCCCCCACTCAGGTATAATTGAGAAATTCTTCCAGGTGGGCATTAACCCTTACATCACTAGATGGGTAGCAAATTGGCTCAGTGAC